>NW_017806072.1:842682-859506 GCF_001891065.2 Hippocampus comes
CCCCCCCCCCAAGTGCTTTGTAACTTGATCTGAAAAGTCTGTGGGTGATAATGATGCTGTTCATTTCTATGCTGGACATCCGAGTCATATGTCTTCCCTGGTCTGTAGCTGGTGTTGATTACAGCAATGACCAACTCGTTTCACGTTATCCTTTAACGTTTACATTATCATATCCTTTGTCATCAATTGCAGCAGGAAGAATCCTTTTTGGAAATTTTTTTGTTGACCTTTCATACTTTTCCCCTCCCCAGCCAAGTCATGGACCAGACTTTATGCTGGAAACAAATGAGGCGACCAGCATCCTGTCAAGTGAAGACACACGCGGGAGTCAAGTGTGAACACAAGTCCTCATGTTCTGCCAATACCTCCTTTATTTGCATTTGAAGGATACGGTCAAATTCAAACACACACATACACAGGCACACATATGCTATAAATAAACATGAATATAATGAAAAGGGAAAAACTGCTGGCGATTAGCGAACGCATTCTAGTAAAATGACTCGTCTTTGTCCTAAATAACTCACTACTGTTTGCTCAGAGGTTTCGGTCTACTCACCTTGGCTTTCTTTGTACATCAATAGTCTGTCAACTGCTGCTTTTTTAAGCTTTTCAAGACGGAGAAACTTAGTTCCCACATCTTTGGGGGGGGACAGGGGGTTTATTGAGGGTTGCAAGGATCAGACAGCAGTGGGATTGGGTGAGGAAAGGAGGTCTACTTGTGGCCAGTATGGTGTATTTTTAATGTTCATTTTAACTTTTTGTTCCTTTATCACTGTTAATTAAAAGCAACTAACAACTACTAATAATTATCGCCTGTAGTGGAACGTGACACCCACATAGAGATACAGTGTTGGGCTGGCCAATCACAAAACAGCTCTCCTGATTTAACTCACAGCTAATAGGACTGAAAGCCAAAACTGAGCCCTTTGCTTTAACAAATCACATACACCACCATGACTTTTTAACCACTTCTAGCCGGAAATTGTGCTATGTGCGTGTCAGTGCTGTTAGGATGGACATTATGGACCTTGAACTAGTTTGAGCTTTTTTTTTTTTTCCCCCCCATTTTGCAATATCTAGTCCTCGTGTATTGATTTTTTTTTCCCTTCTTAGTACAGTCATACTAAACTCCACTCAGCCTTTTTTCTTCTTGTGCATTGCCAGTCTAACACGACAAGACTCAGCTGTGTATGACCTTCCTCCTACTGGCATTGAGACCACCAAGCAGGGGTTCCATTTTAGCTTTCACCTTATTTAATAAGTCAGGATTGGGATGGCATATGTCAAGCTGGAGTGTGCCGTAATCAGTCTCCCCCGGTTTAGGTCCGTGTACAATTTGACACCTGACAACATTTGTGGCCACAAAGCCAAGTTCAATGTAAATGTATTCTTTTTGATCATCTGGGGAGGAACACTTTTCCTGTTCTGAGAATGTTTAGAAAAACGATCATCTGCATACATTTCAGTTCTGTAAATAAACTCAGTTAGTTAATAAACACTTGCTTGGGTTTGATTTTTGCAATTTTTTTGTCTGAAGCATAGTACGTAAGGAGTCATCAATAGTCACAAATCCAAACATCATACAGATTTACTTTCATTTACTCTCACATAAGACCAAAGAACAACTGCAAATTCTAAATTTGGAGGCTGTTGTAGTCTTGCCAAAATAATGCAAACGCTTCCATTTGTTGACTTGACAGCACCTGTAGTATTCACTCATGTTAAAATAAGATATTGTGACGATGACTTCCAGGCTGGCCTCTATATACCAATTTCCAATAGCACGGAGGCACTATTTTCATCATCCCTAAAATGTTGTCCTAATACAAAAATAGCAAAGACCTTGCTGACACGTATCTTCCAACAAATTCAAAAACTATTTCACCCTTTTAAGATGTGTGACAGTGAAGCAGAGTTGTGAATTATGACATTCTTTTTTAAAAGTGGTTTTACGTTGACTACATACAGATACCGGTAGACTATTTTTTTAAGAGAGGCAGGGTTCATTCTGGACTGGTTGCCAGTCAATTGCAGGCCACACGTCGGCAGATGGCCACTGAGACTGTCATTCATATAGGGGTACTAAGTCTAAGAACATGTGCTTAATGTGTCTTGGTAACTGGAGAAAGAAGAGTGTGCCAACTTCACACAGGAGTGCTGGATTTGAGATCTGAACATAGACCCTCAGAACTCTGAGGCAGATGCGTCATGTAGGTCACGTATGCTATTTCTAAACTCGATGGTTTCATTTGTTATCAAAACTATTACAGAATTGAGCTACGTGTATACACTTACCTCTTGCAGTAAAACAAAGTATGGTCTATACTTTGAAGTACACCAACAAAAGCATCGGATTAAGAGAATGTTTTTACCAACTGCTAATAAATTGGCGCAGTCAGTGTGACTTGTTAGTATCTCATAAATAATTAATTTTAATGCATTTCCATAAAAACTATTTGAAGGAAGCACAAGAAAAGTCTTCGGCTCGTGAGGTGTGCTGTACTTGCATCAGCTCTTTAGTTGTGGGCTCCAGCATTTTTTCTCTCCCGGGGCTATAGGGGCTGAGAAAATTATGTATACATTTTACAATATCAAATAAAATGCTGGAGGGGCCTAACTGGGGCCAGATAGATTTCTGACGTGCCATTTTGAGCGCTGACTCCTACATCGGATGTGGCTAGAAGATGCCTCATAAAATTGCTCGATCGAGACTTACCAATGGTTTGAAAATTACAATTTAGACCCCCAACTCCCCAAAAACAAACAAACGACATACACACACACACACACACACACACACACACACACACACACACACACACACACACACACACACGCAATTTAGAAAACTTGTAATTCAGGCTCTGGGTTATTTCAGACACAATATTTAACATTAATAATAAATATTTATTGACACTGTAATAGTCACTGGTATTTTTTTTTTTTGTTTCCCAAATGTGTGAATGAATAAGAGGCATTAACTTTGTGCCATATATAAGGTGTTCTATGGAGCTCAGTCCATTGCTTTATTACTGGTTAGGATCTGCCACAGCCAATATGGCCGACTCGCAGACGTATTGCAACTGCTCAACTTGTTAGTCGTGTCATTTTATGTATTTTTGTCTATGCTCGTAATTCAGCTATTAAAAGAAGCCCGCCGACTTCAGATCGAGTTAGTGCTTTGTGTGACATCGGAACCGAACCTCTGTTCCATGTTCATTGAGCGCCCACACGAAGTCTCAAGCAGACGAGAAAAGTCTCGAGATGAAAGAAGCAAGTCCACATTTTGGATTTGCGACAACATTATCTCCTGGCCTCGCGAACGACTGAAGCTCCACGTACTACCTCATTTTTATTTTGCTGGATTTTGTACATTGAGAACAACATTTTTACATGATGAAGTTTAAGCCCAACAAGACAAGGACGTATGACGGCGAAGGGTTTAAAAGACGAGCGGCGTGTTTATGTTTCAGAAGCGACTCCGAAGACGAGGTAAGACGAAAAGTGGGTGTACCGCTTCTGTCATATTTTATAAAGTACCTTAAGTTCTCATACATTATAATCTACTTGCGAGGTCTTTTAGTGCGTTCACAGGAGAGATTACTGCACTCATTCCTATTAATATTAAGACAATCTAGACATCTAAATGATAATTTGCGAATTTCTCCATTGTGAGACAAATAAAGGTTTTCTTTTCTTATCTTAATCAGTGTACACTGAATGTGCAGATACAGTATATTAGCGTTACCGTACTGAGATTTCCGACTCAATTTTCCAAATTAAGACTTAAATCGATTATAACTGAGCATTGTGTTTGCGAAGGCCGTTTGCTTTAAATATCAAGGTCTTGCATTGTGTCACGTTAGTTAAGTGAATTAGATATACCTAATGAAGTGGCCAATAAATGTGTTATTCTATTGTCAAACCTGAGAAATGCTGGTCCAAGATATTTTGATCCCAATTGGAATGGAATCAATCAAAAAAGTACATTGTATCCATTTAGCCATTGTTGTTAGGGCCCGCCACATGTGGATTTTATTTTAGACCGATGCTAATTCTGATATTTGGCAGGATACATTTCTGATAACCGATTAAGTGCCCATAAAAATATATCATAGGAATAAAGCTATTTTTTTGCACCCTTAACGCTTGCAACAATAAATATATGAATTACAGGTAAAATATTTGACCCTTTTAGCTTTCAGTATTTTAGTCTTTGTTTTAGTATTTGTTTAACTTTACATTAGAGAGAAAAACAGGCAAAAAGTGGCTGTTTTTTTTTTACTGATGTTTTTTTTGGGGGGGGGGGGGGGGGCTGAGGATCTATGAGTCTTTGTCCTATGTTGGAATAAGTTAAATGTGTGTAAAAAAACAAAAAGGCTGATTTTTGTCGATTTTAAAAGCGCTTGTAACAATAAAGATATGGATTACAGAAATAATATTTGACCATTTTCCATCCATCCATTTTCTAATCCACTCCTCACGAGGGTCACGGGCATGCTGGAGCCTATCCCAGCTGTCTTGGGGCAGTGGGTGGGGTACACCCTGATCTGGTTGCCAGCCAATCACAGGTTTGACTGTATTATTTTTATTTTTTTTGTATCTTGGACTTTTTTCGTATTTGCTTAACTTTACAGGAGAGAGAAAACCTGGGGGGGGGGGAATCAACTGTTTTGTTTGTTTTGTTTTTTTTTTTACAGATTTTTTGGGGGAGGTGGGTGCTGATGATGTATGAATGTCAATGTCTTTGTCTTGTAATGTGTTAATGTGTAAAACTAAAGAAATAAATAAAATGTTCGATTGAATTGGCCGGCAGATTAATCAATCGAGCCCAATTGTTATTATACTTAATTTTCACTGGTTGGACTTTGTGGTCAACCATCCTAAAAACATCAGGATTGTTCAAGAGGCGATACATGGCGGTAAACCATAATTCAGCTATCCAACATTTGAATCGCATAATCTTAACTGTCTCCGGCTGGTAGGCGGTCTACACCCTGAACTGGTTGCCGGCAATCCCAGGGAGAAACTGTAATGTCCAGCGAAAGTCATCATACAGCAGATCTAAACTTCATGAACTAATTAAATAAATAATCAATTTCAAATGTTAATCAGTAAATACAATTTTTGTTCTGTGATAGTCGCCAGGATTTCATCAAAACTCTGTAGGTTCTGTGTCCTTGTGTCTACAGAGTGGTTCTGTCCCATCTGACTTGTGCTTGAGAAGTGGTAGGGAGGTGTTGAATGTTACACTGTGTGCGAAACACAAAGTGACCTATGAGCTGCAATTTTTAGAAACACGCTACAGCCTCTTGCTGTCTCCTGCAGATTTGCTTTCATGGCCTCGGTGCTGCCAATTGCTCCACATTTCTCTTCGTTGCCTGTTACTCTTCACCATGTCCTGTGCTGTCATGTGATAAAATCACTTTGAGTTGGATTATTTTTCTCTCTCTCTCTCTCTCTCTCTCTCTCTCTCTCTCTCTCTCTCTCTCTCTCTCTCTCTCTCTCGCATTTTAAAATCTGAATCTTGGTTTGATGCCCTCCCCTATAAAGTCACTTCTGCACGTATTACAACAGCAACAGTGTGGGTTCATAGTAACAGAGTGCGACTTCTTGACTGATCTGCCAGCAGTTCTAGCATACCTGCATTATGAAGTTAACAAGAATGGGACAAAATTACCTGTACAAAGCTTCAACAATTAGTTTACTCCGTTCCCAAACACTTATTGAGTGCTGTTACAAAGAAAGGTGATGTAACACAGTGGTTAACATGGCCCTGTCCCACCTTTTTTTGGAATGTATTGCAGGCATCAAATTCAAAATTTTATATTTGAAAAAAACAAACAACCACAACAAAAAACAATTAATAAATTTGTTGATATCAAAACAGATCCAAGGGGTGGAGTAGCAACCCCAAAATCGTATATTACAGTGGGAATTTGGCCCAGTGGGAATTTGCCATAACGTGTAGATTACTCACTTCGGTCCTGGCCACAACCCTTTTTGTTTTCCTTAAAGTATCCTCTTGAGTTCCTGGGTGGTGAAGCTCCCCAGAAAAGAAAGCCTCCATGTGTCAAGTGTGGTTTGGAAACCTTGAAGCTCGCTGGCACGTGGCATGTTGTTCGTGAGGGGACATACAATGGACAATCTATGTTTTAATTGTTGGTGTCTAAATTGGGTCTCTGGAGTAGCTGCCAATTCATCAAGTGTGAAATTAAACAACCAGGTAAGTCTTTTGATATCGACCTGTTTTGAAACTGTGTCTTTGAGCAAGACTTTTTGAATTTTGCCAAATTTACATAACCTGCCTCAAACCACAATTTCTCCAACCCATGACTTGGCAACTAGGCTGAAGGAAGATCTGACATGTTTTTAAAGGCACAGCCAGAAGGTGCTTTCTGCAATTGTAATGTACAAAGTAGTTGGGACACATATACAACCGTTGGGCACATGGTAAGCATTCATGGGAGAGGTCAATACAGTATATCACGCTTACAAATATCTGAATACTGGAGAGAGCTCATCAGCGTGATGCTTCAGGGCCGATGGTGAATCAGATATGATACAAGTTATGCAGTGGTGACTTTAACTAGACATATTTACACTCTGTTTTGTCCCTTTTGAGTATGCTGAGGCTGGAAGGGATTACTGTAAGAGCACCCTCAAGATGGGGTGTGGATTTCACATACTCAATGTACTTGCCAAGCTACCGCATGATCTGAGCTTCAACTTTCAGATATAACTGCCTCCAGCCTTGCTTTGGTTTATAAAATGGCTATGGCTATTAGAATGATAATAGTATAAACTGCCAGTGGAGGAAAGACAGTGTTTACCAGTCCCAATCAGTCGATTGCGAGGCGTGTCGGGGGAAATGGAAAAAAAAAAAAAGATTTGCATGTCTCTGTTTATATTATACATTTTTGTGTTACTGTACACTGCATCCTATCAGTTTTACTTTCACAAAAAATATTTAAAAAAATAATAAAAAAGCAGGTTACCTTTAAATTATTAGCAATTTTTTGTTACTCTCATTCAAACTTTGTCTCATCTGTAATTCGCCAATGGCACTGGGAAAAAACGCGAATCTGGAGCGCCAGGAGAAGCATTTTAAAACGGTACATGTGAGCTTATGATAGTGATGTTCATTCTTTTAACACACTGCAAAAGTGCGTCCCATGCCTCCGTGTCACGTCTCTGCTAAGGTAGGCAGTGATTTCCTTTTCAGAAATGTACAACCTCTTGTATCTACTTCATTTTTCTGTTTCCTGCGTACATGCATATGTGCGCCTATGCATGGGTGTGCACGTACGTGCGGTAATGGGTCGATTGGGGGAGATTGGCAAAAAAAAATAAAATAAAAAAAAAACAGTGGTGTTGTACACGAATCCAACAGGTACAGTATGAACCCCTTGACTCACCTGACCCAGAACAAAAACACATTTTTAAACTTCTATAACTGTACAAGTGTTACATAAAACCTTACATTTGACCATCTTTAGAATGATGTTCGACCGTGGACATACAGTAGTCACCATTCTCAAAATGACCTGTCCTGAAGTACCAATATATGACTCCATGTCTGTTATGAGCATACGCAGTGTGTGCCCTATACAGTAAATGCGCAAGAAGTTAATTGTGCGCTGACACTATTGCCGAGCTATGTGCTGGGGTCATTAACCTCCTCTGCTCAGCGCTCTTGTTTTCACGCAAAAAAAAAAGCAACTGCTGATCCAGCCGTTTTAGAAAAGCCTGTCAATTGACAATTGGCAATTGTCTGCATTTTCAGCATGTGTTTGAATGGCATATGTTTTTGTCTGGAAAACTGCTGTCAGTCAGGATGTTTTAATGCAACTGGAGAGCCTTTTGTCATTGCTTGTGTTTGGCACGATGAAATCAGACAATCCATCCAGCAGAAAGGACGTGAAATGTCTTCTGTCACTTGTAGGTGCTACTGGTGAGCAGCAGCCGACATCCGGACCAATGGATTGTGCCAGGGGGAGGAGTGGAGCCTGAGGAGGAACCTTCTAGGGCTGCTGTCAGAGAAGTTTATGAGGAGGTAGGGTCGTCATCATCAAGGATGGACACTTATTAATACAGTCTGCAAATAACAATATTGCAAAATGTGATGTGAATAACTGTAAATATAACTTTTGTTATGCTGAACCACATTCATCCATTTTCTGTACCACTTATCCTGTTCAGGGTCATTTGATAAGATGGAAGCTAGCCCTTCTCACTTGAGTCTATCCCTTCCCACTTCTCAATTTCTGTTTATGTTTTTGTCCTTGCCTTTTTACAAGTGTTTTTGGTTGTCTCATTTTCCTGGTGTTGTACTTAGTTGAACTTTGTCAGTCTTGTGAACTATTTTTGTTAATAAACCTTTTTGTTAAATTTTTTCTGAGTTCACGTTTCTGGAGTCCAATTCTGTCCGGAGCTTCCTAGAAACCGGACAAACAAGGACTGAAGGGTAGAATTAGGATTAGCTCTATGTGTAACGCCTCGGAAAATTGATAAATTAGCTGCGCCCACATTGTTGTTCAAACTGTAGGGTTCAAAGCATGTTCGAAAGTAGCATCTTAATCATTGTACATGTAGGAATTATTTGTACATGTAGGTTTGTTTTTGTGATTATGTTTTTTTAGTGAAGTAATTTTAATTATTTTATTTTGTATATGGTACCGAAAGATTAATTCATATATCCACATAATGTAGATTGTGTTAAATATCATCAGATGCATAATGCTACTATTGAACCAAATCACAATGATGCCATTTTGAGCTACCACTCATTGTGATAGCTTAGTAATACATGTCAATGCTGGTTTACGCCGTGAGCATAAACTGAAAAGAGTTGAACATACATTGACGATATCACATCATTATCTTGTTCTAAACAGACACGCATGGATACGTCAGACACAAAGAAAAATTGGCATAAAACGTGCATATAGCAGCTCTTGAATAGTTATGTCATTAGTAATCCAGGTGAATGTTTGAAGTGTTTCACGTTGATGGCCAGCCACTGAATTGCTTTGTGGTTTCATAACGATGTGGCTCCTTTGGCTACATGCTGCTTGATTGGTCTGCGTTGTGAGGTTGTGCCTTGGATTGTAGCGTGTTGACAACTTTGAGGCATGGCTGTGACATTTGGGAAGGCTCTCGGGTTACTCCATCCTGTGCCTATAACCAGATGTGTCTGAATATAGATGAGCTGCAAACCAACAACTTGGAAAACCTACAACTCAAATCATCATATTTCAGCACACTGATATACAGTTCAACTTGACAACATGGATAGATGGAACTGTTCCAATTTAACAATGTTTAAGTTTTTATCATTCCATTTCATACCATGAAGCTATTTTGTTGTCTTCCAAAGCCATTTTATTTTAAGTTTTATCAAAAATTAGGAAAACATTGATGGAAATTTAAAAATACTCAATTGGATGTTGTCATTGAAAATTGGTCTCTTTGATCAGTTGTAGTTTTACAGATTAGCAAGATCACACGGATTTAGCACTTTTCTGCTTTTTGACTATCAGCTACACACACAAGGCAACATTTTATGTGTCTTAGGGAACTGGGACACAGCGGTAGCCTGATCCCTACTAACTGAAGCTGGCAGCTGTAGAGGCCAGGTTTAAAATGCCACACATCATAGGTTCGTGTTGCCAAACAATTTCTTAATCCGCTGGAATGCATCATGTGCATTACCAGACAGAAACAGGAAGAATTTTGACAAAAAGTTAACATTTCATCTCCAAAGAGAGCAAGCTATTTTAAACATTCAACATTTTTGAATAATTTATAACAATAACACACACCTGTACGTGCTGACTGACAAAAGTATACATTTTTGAAAAAATTTTTAACTTGATCATATTGTGACACATGAAGTATCGACTTGCCAGTTTTATATACTGGTTCTGTCAAGGCCATCAAAATTTGGCTCATGATGGCCTGACAAAAAAAAAAAAAAAAAAAAAAATACACCAGATTTGTAGTCATGCAAAGAAATGAGTTGTACAAATCTCTATTTTAAACAACAACTGATCTCACACATCTAAATGAAACGATTAAATCTATAAGGTTGCATGACATGATGGATGTTTTTAATATAGTATGACATGACATGTAATATGATCACACCGACCTACATTTGCACAAGAAGGAGTCACAGGTGCCTCTTCTGCACGGCTCTGCAGTGGAGCAAGATGGCTCGCTTCCGATCATGAATATGTGTCTTAGACGAACATATTTTATCATTAGTTAAAAATAAGATCAGAAGGAAAAGGTGCAACATAACATTTAGAAAACATAAATCAATTGAAAATGAATTATAAACCCGTTAACAGAACCATTAAGGATGGAGCTAATCGATCCTACAATTTTAAAAAATTCAGCCCTCGGCCATTTTAGTACTAGGTCTTGGTACCCCTCCCTAATCACCGCCTGGTGGTGTGTTGGGCTCCGATGGTGGGGGAAGATGCCAGTCCGACCTGGCAGACCCAAATGTATTTTGGGGGTTTGATGGTGAAGTCTGGCAAAGTCCCCTGTCAGAAAGAGTTTCAACTCCTCCCTTTGGCAGAACATCACCCTCATAATGGGGGAGACGGGTGATATTTAGTAAGTTGTCGTGTTTTGTGCTGTCAAGTTGTGGCTGTAAGGTGGTCGGTGCCTGTCGTGGCGGAAATCTCTGAATCCGCTGGTGTTCACAAGCTGTAGGTCCTGACTGAAAGAACAAGATCCCAGATACAAATGAGTGAAAAGAGTTTCCTCAGATGGGTGTCCCTTCAAGATAGAATGAGAAGCTCGGTCATCCTGGAGGGACTCAGAATCAAGCCGCTACACTTTCATGTTGATAGGAGCCAAATGATGTGACATCTGCTTAAAATGCCTCCTAGACACCACCCTGGTGAGGTGTTCCGGGCATGTCCCACCGGCAGAAGGCCCCAGGGACAATCCAGGACATGCTGGAGAGACTGTTTCCTAGCGAGTCTGGGAATAATTTGGGATTCCCCAGAAGAGTTGGAAGAAGTGGCTGGGGAAAGGGAATTCTGGGTTTTCCTGCTAAAGTTCTTCCCTCCACGACCCAAACCGTAGAGAATTTGTGGATAGATGGATGTTTGCTGAATGTCTTCTGCTTCTTGTGTGCACAGGCTGGGGTTAAGGCAAAGCTTGGCAGACTTCTTGGAATTTTTGAGGTAAGACTGTAAATCTGTCATCGGATTTTTTTTTTTTTTGAACCCACACATTAAAATTATTCTCTGAATCAGCTGGTTGCCCTATTTTCAAACTGGTATTCATTTTGTCGTCTTCAGTGTGCTTTGTTGCTAAGTTGTTGCGTTCCTCTTGTGTCTATTAAAAAACAGAACAGTAATCACAGTTTGTGCACCACTTTTATATGAGAGCTTTACACAGAAGGCATCGGCAGAATAGAAACCAAAAGTAATGATTTCATCTAAACCTTTACAGCACAACCAAGACAGAAAGCATAGGACACATGTCTATATCATCATTGTCACAGAAATACTGGAGGACTGGGAGGACTCTGTCAACATAGGTATGCCAATCACATTGCTGCTTTTACTCACATGGGAATATGGTATTTGTAGTTTGTATCGAGCTGGTGATTGGGAGGAAAAAAAAATCTTCCATCATGATATTGGTCATTTTATATTATGAAAATGATATACAGTGGTACCTCTACTTACGAACGTCTCTTCATACGAAATTGTCAAGTTACGAAACGGGAAAATATTGCCTCTTGTTACGAAAGGTAAAAATACCAAATGGGCTGCTAGTCGCAGTTCCGAGTTTTCCTGAACGCAACATACTTATAGCTGCCCTGCCATTGGCTACTACCGAGCATCATCCTGGCATCCCATTGGCTAAGAGGGACCTCTACCGTATGTGTCTATGCGTGTAGATAAATATGTGTCAATGCAGAGTCCTTGTCATTCGCCCCTCGGGGCATGAGGTGTTCCTATAGTTTTACGTGGAACGGATTAGGACATTTACATGGAAAACGCGTCTCTACTTACAAAATGTTCTCGTTAAGAAATTTCTTCCAGAACCAATACATTTCGTAAGTAGGGGTACCACTGTACCAATTTCAGTTATTCCATTAAAAAAAAAAAAAAAAAAAAACAAATTGTGTTATGTAGACCTTTTACATCAACTGCGTAGTGTAAGTGTAAAATGACAAACCTGGCATGCTAAAAAAGCTACTCAACAAATGTAATGCGATGTACCTAGAAGCAGTCTGCAGTACTTTGTCATCGGAGGAGAGTATACAGTTACATAAAATTGCATGTAACATATCATTTTCTAGTTGGAGACTGTGTACACTTTATCATTGTGTCTTCACATTCTCTGTTTTGACAAGGTGTAAATTTTTTTGTTACGGGTCAGAGTTTTACAAACATTTTAAGTTCATGAGCCCTAATATTTTGGGTCCTGACTGCATATTTGGCAACCCCTGTTTGGCTAGAGCTAAAGTAGCTTCCTTAATGCTGCAGTACATACTGAATAACATCAGGGTATGGAGCTGAAATCCATCCAGTACTGCTTGTCAAATATTATAAACAACACACAACAACCAAATCAAAGCATGACAAGTGTAATTCATCCACCTTTCCCGGTCATCAGTATTGCGCAGCATGCTAACAATTTGCTTTCTCTTCTCTGACATTGTATGCAGGAAGGAAACGTAAGTGGTTCAAAGTTGATGAAGCCATCCGGGTGTTGCAGAGCCACAGACCTGTCCAAGCCGAATACCTGCACAGATTCAAGAACACCCGAAACTCCACTTGCGGCCCAGTGTGTCACCCAAGTAGCGGCAACACAATGAGCTCCCAAGTGATGGACAACAACACTCCTCAGTACATTGCTAATGCAGCACAAACTTTGGATCTCGTCAAGTGATGAGGGAGATTCTTGAAGCACTCCAAGATGGACTTATCTGAACGCCACTGTTACCTACTTGATGATTTTTACACCGTGATGTGTGGACACCCATGACATTGATTTGAAACCCATTTTGAGGTGGGCTTGGAGAGTGCCAAATTGTTTTCCAATAATAATTACATTTGTATGTGTATTTTTAGTGATCATCACCAGATGAACAAATGTGTGTCCCTTCTTGTTATGTATAGATTGTTACATCTACACTTTACATTTTTATTTTTGATGATGAATAATACAGTACGGGATTGTTGTTGCTGCCAGTGTTTCCTTGGTTTCGTGGTGTCCAGCACTGAGAAGTGCTGCCTCTCCGAGGAAGCCATAACGCTCAAAGTGCCTTGCTGACAAATCATTAAGAAGTTGATCATGTGCTTGGAATCATGCTCAACTCTTTTGGTGAACTGCTAAGACTGTAAACATGCAGAGTATATTAAAGAAATCTCCTGTGTTAATATTTAGTATTAACATTAGAATTACATCTGAATGAAGTCCAGTATAAAATACAGTAATATAAAATGTAGTGTACAAGGTGTCCCAAAAATGTGCATTATTTGAAATAGGAATATCTGAGTAATCAAAATTCCAACAACAGATTGAAGCTGATATAGATTTTATAACTGATTTCACAAAGTTTCATGAATTGACTGTGATTAAAGTATGAAATTCTGTCCATTTTTCCCTGTGTGTTTTTAATCTCATTCTGAAAAAAGGAGGAACCTTAGTTTTATCGCAGTTCCAATGTTTTTTAATATTTTACAATCTGTATTCAAATTCACAAATGTGTATTGAACTTATCATTTTGAATTTTGTTTGGAAATTGTCTCAATTGAATGAGGTCAATCTTGAAATACAGCTGAATTAACAGAAGGCCGAAAAAGGATATATTTATTCAATTTTCCTGAGAAAACACCACTAATGTATTGCCATGAACAAAGACTGCAGGCATCATTTAGATTTTAGAAGGTCATTCTGTTTTGTCGCCAAACTAACAAAATATACAAAACACGGAGTACAAGTTATTAGAGAACGTGCTGCTCTGCACCCGTACGTCTGTGAAAAAAAAAATTTAAAAATGCATTCAAACAATCCAAAAGTTGCACGCTGTTGTATTTCTAGACGACATGACTTGTGTAGTGTCCTGTTCAGAATTGCCATCCCTCCAAAGACCCGCCCCCTCTCTGTTTCTCCCTGCCTGGTCTTGGTCAGGTGTCTGTGGTACCACGACGTCAACTTTCCTTGTGGGAAACCGATTCGGGTTCGTGTTGGGACACACGCTGACAGGGCCATGCTCAGACGGATATTACAAATGGTAAGTTTCCACGACAACAATCCGCACGATATGACGTTTACTGGATCCAAATATGTTTTTTTTTAAGATAAAACGTAGGCCCGTTCTTTTCCAGTTTCCACCGGGGTCGCGCCTTTTAGGTCACAAGTTGGCGCAGAGGGGCGGGGTAATGTGTTCGAGCCAACGATTTGTGGACATTGGCGAAAAAGAACACATCCCTCCATGTCGCGGTTAACTTATCAAGCGCTCCTATGTTGGGTGGCCAAAGTTAGCATTAGATGCTAGCCCGTTTACACTGACGGGGGCTATTTTATTTAGTGTCGTATCAATACATTGTACGTGCATTTCACAACACAACACACCGTTGTGTAATTCAGCAGGGTGACAATGTCTGCGGCGTGTCGTGTATGAACTACATTAGCAGATAACATCATTGGCCACCAGATGCGCATGTTATTGTTTTCCGTTAGCTAAAGTGTTTGGTTGATTCGTCCACCATTCCTTAAATGCTAATTGGCGTTAGCCTCACCCTGCTACATCCTCTCTTTGCGGGTTGACCTCCTAGTCAGTCGTAAATGACCATGCGAAGACTCAATATATCCCATTCATTGCACCCGATAACAACAACTAATTCTTGTACGTAACGTATGGAAACAGTATTTTTTCTTAACTTAAAATTTGCTGTTGCCTATACTTGCGAAACATATGTTACGTCAAACTTGATTCCCACGAGGCAGTGCAATTTAGTGAACGGCAAAATCTTGGCCCATACAAGAAAGCGTCGCCCTATATTTGGCTTCATAGGTGGTTCCTGTAATACTCACCGAATCTCAAATTGGGTTTGGGGTTATGGGCTTTCCGAAGTCCACCCTAGCCTACTCTGGGCAAGCTATTTCACAACAGTAATGCAAAACTACCGGACAGGAAACTGCAATATAGCTAAATGTAATGCATTACAGTATTAGGTTTAATGATCGATATTCTTTTTTTTTTCTTTTTTTTTTGTTGAATCAAACAGTAAGAAATGAGTAAAGGGGTGTGCAATGATGCACATTTATAGCCCCCTTCCATCCCTCCAATCATATTGAACCATGTACAACACTTTGTATACAGTGGTAGTTGTTTTAAAGTGCTCTATAAATATAATTGAGTTGAGTTATGGGGTCATAGTCCTGAGTACTGACACAGACATTGAGTTATCTCATGGATGAAATGTCAAAAAAAATGTGAATGCGCTATATGTATGTGTTGTGTGTTTCTTGCATACTTGTACAATAAATCTGATTCTGATTGACCTGCAATTAGGTGACCCTCTTTGCTTTATAGTACTTAAGGCTCAAAAAGGTGTTACACTGATTGACTCCTGACCAATGTTCCAGCACGTAGCCATTACAAGAGCATTTGTATAACTGCACCACTTGTAGCTATCAGTGAACACGGCCTGTCCTGACATGTGATGTGGGAAAATTTCCATGCTGTAACCTGATGAGGCTGATGGGGAGATGCAACACTGTTTCATCTTGTTGTCTGGACCTTGGACTTTCACCTACGCACTTCTCCTATATTCCATTCGACTTACACGTATTACAGAGCCTTCAAATAGCTGTATTAATTTACCAAATTCATTAATCACTCCATTTCTCAAGTGGCAATTAAAACATAACAAGAAGTAGCACAGTTAGAGGGAGAGTGCCTCACACCCTCGACATGAACTGACAATAAGGTTAAAATACATGAGATAAGAACTCAAGGATCCAGCTTTTCCATCTGTGCAGCAAGCAGGACTTTTTGCTCCACCTCCTTAATTACCTTAATGGCCAGCATTACTATTTCAAAGAATAACAGAGCATTTATTTGTTATTATTGTAGTTGTAGGTGCTGCGTAGAACTGCATTGTATTAAAACTGTCTAATATTAGACACCTCTCACAAGGTTATATTTGTCCGTCCAGATTTTTTTATATAGCTTTTTTATTAAATGTCATAAGCACATGCAGGTACAGGTATACCCATTAGCTAAATCTGTGGCTAGTCAAAAAGATATATTTTTTTCCCTTTCAGGTAATTAAAATTTTGTCTTCATGTTCAAGTTGAACAGATCCTTTTCTGTATCTCTGTTTTCCAGACTCCTGGCAAAGGAGGCTCCCAGAATGCAGAGTCAGAGCAGCCCAGCACAGACGTTAACCATGATGAAACCTCTGAGGTAGTTGAATGAATTGATTGTTTTTTTTCTACCTTATTACCAGAGCTGCAGCCATTAATTTATCATCATGTCTGCATCTGTATTTAGGGCTTCATCTGTCCTCAATGCATGAAGTCCCACAGCTCAGCAGAAGACTTGTTCAAGCATTACGAGCTGTTCCACGACACTGGAGACCTTCCTGCTCATGTGGCCCCTACCAGGTGGGATTGATATTTATCCATTTATGTTTATACCACTTATTATGAATGGCCTTTTGACTGAGGCCTGGTACACTCATAAGGTCGAACAAAAAAGATAGTGTGTTTCTGGTAACATGAAATGTCAGCATAGGGTCGGTAGGTCGGACAAAGTTTTTTTTTTTTTTT
>NW_017806072.1:859793-864636 GCF_001891065.2 Hippocampus comes
ACCGGACTCGGAGGGCCAGGGCGCGCCGCCGCCTCCGCCGTCCTACTCCGCCTTCCTACTCCGCCCTCGGTTTTTATTCGGCCCGTGGTGTTCATCAAATAGTTCGCTGAATTTTTTCGATACATCAATGGATTCTATTTTCTTAACATTACCGTGCGAGCATGCGACTGTAACACAGAAAACGCGGTTTAAACTGTCGTTGGACATTGCGGCCGCCGCCATGATTCAATGTTGTTGACAGACGACAGGGCAAACGACGCACGCGCTCAACATGAACATCGCGAGAGTTTGCACCAATGTAAACCCTGCACACAAAAAATGTATAGGGTTGTTTGAAAAAAATGCCGACCGTAAAGTTTTTTTTCGACGTAGAAATTCTCGGTCGGTCGGGTTACCGGAAACACACTACTTTTTTTTCTCCGCCTAAGTATTTGTCAAATCTTAAAGGATTTTTTTATCTGTGACAGACCCCACTCATAAAGATCGACTATGAGGCATTTGACAGTTTTGGTCATATTGTGTGTGGTGTAGTCTGCTCTGCATAGCTAATATCTACAGACGGCACCATACATAACAAGATTCTGTCCCACCATCGATGTTGAAACTACATCCACTGAGGCTGAAATTCCACATGATCACACAAGAACTAATGAAAACACACTTTCAGATCTGCGAGAGTTTCTGAAGAGGACCAGAGGCAGAAGCATTGTTAGATGGCGGTGTTATCAAGAAAACACTTGCTTTGGAAATTATTTCTTGGTTTCTGGGGAACTCCTTTTTATCCAAAAAAACGATATCTGGTATTTAATATTTTGCTTAACTTACTGCTGCTTCCTTGTCTGTCAGTCAGGGCCATTCTTTGATTGCTACATTCCGTTCATGTCACAGTTCATGGAGTCAAATGACTTGGGGAGACGTTGGCATTCTCTACATAATGTACATCAATATTTACAACACGTTTGGTTGTAAATATTGAATTTATTATTCAAAACTGTTAGCCGCAATCTGTTTCCGGCCCTCTTATAGTGACAAATCCACTTGTAACACAGCTCAGACAGAAGGGTAATCTGATAGGACTATGATAAGACATAATGTAAGGTTGTCGGTCGGCCATTGGACGTCTCCTGTTAGGAAGGGGTAAACTCGGGACAAAAACACCCTGATTGTCTTTATGTGTATACTCAGTGTAAATTTCTTTGATTGACTACAGTGGTACCTCTACTTACGAACATCTCTTCATACGAAATTTTCATGTTACGAAGTGCCTCAACAGGAAAATATTGCCTCTTCCGAAAAAATTTCAAGATACGAAAGGTAAAAATACACTATGGGCTGCTCGTCGCAGCTCAGTTTCCTGAACGCAACATACTTATAGCTTCACTGCCATTGGCTATTACCTAGCATCTTCCTGGCCTCCCATTGGCTAAGAGGGACCTCTATCGAATGCTCTATGCGTGTCGATAGATAGATATGTGTCTATGTAGCGTCTTCATCATTTGCCCCTCAGGCCATGAGGTGTTCCGTGTTTTATGTAAATGTGAATCACCCAGAAAAAGTCTTCACCAGTCGGGCGATCGCTCACTATGCTGATGTTTGCCTTGGACATTTTCGAAGGATTTTTAAAAGCCGATAACAGCAAACGTCCTTGGATCAGTTCTTTACAAAACGCCAGGCAAAAACCTCTTCTGAGAGAGAACATGAACTAAAGAGTGCAAAAAACAATGAGGACACAGTTAAAAGCTAAAAGACCATTTTTATTCTTTACTGTATACTTTTGTCTTTTACATTATGTACAACTCTCATTGATTGTGCAATAATCTAATTGTAACATGTATTTTTTACATATTTTGATGCATTTTTATGCTTTAGGAAACATATATGTCTGAATTTTGGGGCGGGGGGGGGGGGCTTGGAACGAATTAGGCCATTTACATGGAAAACGCATCTCTACTTCCAACATTTTCTAGTTAAGAAATTTCTTCCAGAACCAATTCATTTTGTAAGTAGAGGCACCACTCTATTGGTTAAATGAAAATACAACATTGGTACCTTGATTTAAGAGTGCCCCAACTTAAGTTTAAGTTAGAAGCCACCACTTGGGTGATTCTTTTGCTTTGAATTGCAATATACAGTATATTTTTTGTCACAAGCCAGCTTCAGATTGACCGGCACCTGAATGAAGTGGAAAAAAAACAGACTATCAAGATACCAGTATAATTTGTTCCTTGACCATGCCTGACATTTTAAACACTTGTATTTCAAATCCCATTTCACCATTAAAATGAATGGTAATGTTGTTTATCCATTCCTGCCCCTCCCCACCAAAAGAACACCAAAAATGGTGCAGTGTTTTTCTCAGGAGAGGCATTCTATAATGCTGCACTTTAGAAAACCATTGAGCAATAGCATTATTAAATAGAATGTGAAGAATTAAACACTTTGTGATCATAAGTTAATGCGGCAATTCAATTTAATTGTGTTGCTCCTTCTGGTGTCCCACCTTGGTCACCGGGAGGGAGTATAATGCTATACAGTCATGCTCGTAGACAATGAAGAAGAAGCACTGTTCTTTGAATGTGTTTTTGAAGAACAGCACTGTTCTTCTTTGAATGTGTTTACAAAGAACAGTGCTTCTTCATCATCCACACCGCTTTTGTTGTAATTCATGCTGTAATATTAGTCATTTTTCGAGTTAACGGATATATGCCTGTGAGCATGATATATTATATGTGTTACTCTAATATTTGTATTCAAATATCCATTGCTTAAAAAAACACAACTATCTATGCCAACCATTAGCATTCAAATGGTGTTGTGCATTTTTGTTTGCACATAGATAAACAGAACTTTTCAGGCAAAGCCACGTGGTTGGTTGAAATGCAAAATGTGTGATTTTCTTTTTTTTGTAATTGTATTTGTTTGTTTTGGCATTAAACTTCAGTGGGATGTGGCAACCACAGCTGTGAGCTCATAACCATGTTGGTCTTCTTGAGTCTGCAAACTTGTACTGAATCAATAGAACGTCTCTAATCCATCTTGCCTCACTTGCTTGAATGCACGATGTATCAACAATCACTTTCACACAGTCGACTAAATCCTTAATGAATGAAGTCTCGATTGTCCTGTTCAGGGTCACAGGAAAGCTGAATTTGCCGAAGGGCTAGATTTTTCAGTGTACAACCATGTCTCATCACAATTTAATTGCAGGGCAGTTGCATATTTATTGAGTTATAATTATGGCCATCAGTAATTTAAAAAAATGAACCCTCTCCTCAATTTAGGGAGGACCTAACAATGTTGCGGCAGGAGGTTCAGGACCTTCATACATCACTTAAGGTATGCTCGGTTCCCTGGTCTGTACTTTTAGCTGCACAGTTATTGTTAATTCAAAGGTTTCTTTGATTTTCTTTCTGTTTAGGAGGAACGATGGTTCTCTGGGGAGCTGAAAAAAGAATTAGACAAAGTCCAAGGACACCTGAAGCAAGTAATTCTTTCAAGATGTTTTAAAATGTGTTAAAGTGGCTTCATTCATTTTAAAGGGTGTGGAATAGTTAATCATAATATACTGTACATTATGATGTTTTGTCATGCGGTATAGTGTCACACTGTTTTCCCTCAATCTCACAGAATGACGGACAGATAAGCTCAGAGGATTCAGGTGAGGGTTGTGCAAACACCCACATGTATGCATATGCAAGATGGTAACAATGTCACCAATATTTGTTTCTGCCCCCCTCAGTTTTAGAAAAGAAGTTAAACGAATCAGAGACAGAAAAATTTAACATCAAGCAGAAAGCCGCCCAGCTGGCCACAGAGATAGTAGGTTAGTGTGGGCGCAGGACTGCCTTCCCACTGATGCTCATACCATCATTTGCTATGCGTTTATTGTAATTTTGAGATGTTGATGAACTAAACTGGTCCTGTTGCATCCACTAGACATAAAGTCCCGTTATGATGAAGAGAAGAGTTTAAGGGAAGCTGCTGACGAGAAGCTTTCCAATGTAACTGAATTGCTTCAGCAAGAGAAGAAAGAGAATGAGAAACTCCAGACTGAACTGGTACAACACACAGTATAATATATTGTTAATATTTGTCCACTGGGCGCATGTGAAGCCCTTTGAGATTCTTTTGTGATTAAGGTCTATAGAAATAAATTTGACTTGACCCGACAATGAGTTGACATTTGTGCCAATCTCAGCAGTCTTAAAACACATGAGCATTGTTCCCATTTAAATGCTAAAGAAACATTTTGATTGTAGATTTTGAAATCTGTTTAAATAACAAATATTCCCAACACACACTATATAAGGTGTTTATGTCATAGTAGTCAGAACACGGCACAGTCTGTCACTGACCCATGCTAACCCGTTAATCAATTCAGAATTATTGTCAATATGTACATGAAAAACATCTAGGTTAGGGTGGTCCACATTTTCATGGCAAAAAAAAAAGTTTGTCGGATTCGTCGGGCCGGGTCGGAATTCTTGTCGATACTATGGTACAAGGTTCTGTGCAAAATTTCATTCCGATCTGATGATATTTTCCCGTCCCGCAAAGCGGCCAAAGTTTCCACCATAACAACTGGTCTCAATAGGGTGAACATGTGTATTTTAACCGTGTATTTTGCCATGCGTGACACTGGCTGGGCTGAATGTTGCCCGAACGATCACCTCCTGACTAACTAACCATTCCATCGCTGCTCTCAGCAGCCGGAGACAAACTCAAACGCACGCCTAACACACAACGGTCACCTACTGGCGAGCTAATATCTTTCAATTGAAGTCGAGAATCGCCGGAATTCTTACTGGACGCTGAGCTGAGGACGCTTTTCGACATCGAAAAA
>NW_017806072.1:865193-954759 GCF_001891065.2 Hippocampus comes
TTTTTTTTGCGGTCTAACAGTGTCACTAGTGTTGATGGACATTATAGACAGATGGACAGATGGACCAGTTAACATGGACCAACAATCTCACCGGTGTTGAAGGATAACCACGGTTGCCTTTTTTGCAATACATGCGTTCCTGTCTTCCGTCTTTGAATTATTGCAAGTGCGAACTGAGCAAAACAAAATCCTTACTGTACGGGAGAAACCGTACTACCATTCAGCCCCGTAACATTCTTTCCATAGGGGAAACTTTGGTCGCTCTGCGGGACGGGATAAAATTATCCGATCGGAATAAAATTTTGCACACATCCTTGTGTCATAGTATCGACAAGATTTCCGACCCGGCCCGACGAATCCGACAAACTTTTCCAAAATGGACCACCCTAATCTAGGTCATAAAAAAAGTGTCTTTTTGTGCATTTTGGAAGCACTAAGCACAAACTAGTCCAACGTTTGTAACCATGAAAAGTCATGTACAGTAAACATTTGTATGAGAAACACCTCTAGCTCATACATATAAAACAATCACATCTCACATTCACCTTGAAGTGCCTTCACGTACCTCCATTTAAGAATCACTGCTCTATGGCTACGTTCTGACAGCAGACATATGTGATTCCTATCAGATTCCTCCTCAAAACTGATTTTTAGAGTTGACTCTCCACACTGTTTTTAGAAAGTGTCCAAATGGGATCTGGCCTTGTTCAGACAGGGTGACATTACTGACCCATCTGACAGGTTACTGTAGCAACGACGTTGGAACGAAGGTGTTGTCCCTCTCGTCTAGCGTTAGTGACAGCACCGCTCCACACTTCGATTGGTGTCAGGGGCGTGCTGGCATTTCAGGAATTTGGGGGAAATGTTTTGTTATTCCTGAAATGTGTGACTAATTAGGTGAAGTTGTCATCTGATAGAGCCAATTTTGACATTTTTATTTCTTCTTTTTGTTGTTGTTGTTGTTGGGTGGCCCAAAACAAAAAACACCAATGCAAAATTATTGGTTTATACTTTTTTCATGGCCCAAAAATTCCCAGTAGAGTACAAAATTATTGTCGATAAATATTAAGTTTTCAAGTTTTGCCAGACTTACCTTGCTTGTGGTTTGCAGGAATGTCATGCAGCTGGTCGTTCGATCTGCGATGTTAGTGCACTCCGTTATGAAGAAGGTCTTGACAAAAAACAAAACAAAACTGTATACTGTACCAAAAATAGCATGATCGAGAAAGATATACACAAGCACGCTCCAGAAAAAAAACAACCAGATATGAATAGGTAGATACCAGTGTTGCCACAATACCAAAACTGACAAGAGTCAAAGGCAGTCATCTGCCTTTTTTTGCGACTAGGAAGACATGCTGTGCGCCATTCTCGTCTTGAAGCACTTGGTCACCAAGCCTTGGTGCAACCCTGAAATATGTGTACCAGTCTCTTGTCTGTTGAATGCTTCAGAGCGCCCTTTACCGGCCATTGAAGCCAATTCTGTATCGAACAGACTTTGACAGCAGCTGTACAAAGGAGCTTATGGAGTGGACTGGACACCATTCTCTGTCTATTAAATCCAGAGTCCACTGGTTCCAGGTCTATTAAATCAGGTTTCACTGTACTGTCAAAAACCCAGATTAAACAATTGCCCAAAAATTGGCGATCTAGTGGGAGAGTAAACGATAAACCGTGATATAGTAGGGGAACACTGTATTCTTGCGGCACTAACTGTTTCTACTCTGTCCCCTAGCTGCAACGTCCGGGAGTGGAAGACGTTGAGGTACTGCAGAAGGAGCTTGTGCAGGTCCAGACATTAATGGACAGCATGACTCGCGAGAGAGAGGAGGAGTCTGAGCGCCTCAGAAACCACTATGAGCAGCTGCATGCTAAATTCACTTCCTCTGAGGTGAGATTTTTATCATGTTTTAATTAAATGGACATTGTACTGCTTCTTCTCATGTGCAAAATCTGACCACCAGGCGCAGTATCATACACGCATACTTGATAATGAAACTGATCTGTGATCTGTATGCATCTGCCAAACCGCTTCTTAATTTTGCAGAGTTCGTTGCCACCATCTTGTGGTCACAACTCAAATGATTGCTCGCAACACAAGGCCATAAAATCGTTGTGTATACTTGTGGCTTACCTTTGTCTACGTCTGTTTTCCTCCCCTTTCTCTTCTGCCTCCACACACCGAACCCCTCACCCACTCTCATTCTTTCCTCAAGATTTGTAAACTGGAGGTAAAGACCGTTTGAGTTGTGCATTTTTCATGAAATGTTTTTGTTTCCTATTAACAGTGTTTCCATCAAACTTCTGGTTGGTTTTCCATGTTTTTTTTTTTTTTTTTTAATTTTCTTCAACTTTATTTAACCCCCAGTCCTTCTCTGTTGAGGTACAAACAGGCTTTTAATGCTGTTATCCAACTTTTCTTTCAGATGACTATATCACAACTGAAAGCAGAGCTGGAGAAGGGGCCACAGGAAGCAGCTGTCTATACACAGCAGATCCATCAGCTACAGAGCGACCTTAATAATGTTCAACAACAAAGCCAGGTAATGTGTAATAGTCATTAGACAACCTTTTAATTGTATTCCTCAACAGTCTTATGCAGTAGATTCATAGCAACGATAGTCAACATTTTCATTTATTTTACTTGTGTGTTCATAACAATAAATTTCTGTGTGGCTCAACAATGTATAATGATCTCTCAAAATTCGTCTTACACATTTTGGCATGACAGAAAAAAAAATATTTTTTAAAATGATCAAAGGGAGCTTGCCTTTTAGTACGTTTGCAGGGACTGGGAGAAACGTTCAGTTTGGTCTTCTCTTTTATCAATGTCTACTCCACTCATCACTTTCACTCATCACTCAAGTTAATGCTTCAACAGGGCCACCAAAACAGGATGGGTTTAGAGCTGGGGTAACCAAACTATTAATGCGAAAGGCTACCAGTTTGCTACATACTTATGAAATGTGATCAAATTGCCTTGAATTATATTGAGATATTCAGTTAGAAACGGATGAAAATCAATGTGCAACACTTTATTTCTATACATTTCTGCAAGTGTTTACATTTTCAAATGATTAGTTCTACAGCATTCCGAGGAAATCACAATGTCCATGTGGGTTTAGGGGAGTGTGTGCGCGTGCGTGCGTGTGTGTGTGTGTTGGGGAAGAGCGGTGACCTCTGGTTTAGTCATTCCGTGTAAAAGGACAACTGGAGTCCTCGTATCTTGTTGATGCCCAGAGACAAGAGTGTGTGACAGTTTAACAAGAAGCAGCATGCTGAGCAAGAGGCATGAGTGCCATTCCCTACATCGGACTGTTAATGGTTTTGCTGCTGTAGTTTGCTGGATGCCTCGAAAGATCAGGAGCCATGTCCCACTCCCTAGTTAGCAGCATACTCCAATGTGTGCAATTATTTTTGTTCTTTATCACGCGATAGGATTGACATCAAGGCAAGTGCTGCACACATACCACAGTATTCCAAGGCTGCTGTCGTAAAACCTTCCTGTGGAAATGCCATGCCACTCTTTCGTCTGAAGTGGTCATGGGTCGGGCGACTGTTCTTTCCCGTACTTTACATACGTAAGAGGAGGCACAAGTGTGTTTGTGTTTCCTGGCTGCCTATTTTATGCTACCAGCTGAATTTAGAAAAATAAAAAAAAAGGGAACACACATTCCAAAACGATGCATAAAGTCATTCCTCAAAACTGTTTTGAAAGCAATGGTGTACATCTGTGCATTGTAACAATAATTTATTAGTAAAAGAAGTGTCAAGGTCATGGACATACAGGGTTGTTTCATAAGTCTGTGTCACCTCACCTTATCTTTTATCTCAATGACTGTTGAAGATAAGAAAACCCAATTTATATTTCTCGAAAGCTATTGCTCATAAGTTTTTGTCGAAAAAAATGGAACAAAAAAAAATCCACGGCAACGGCATTAATCAGTAAATGGCAATAAACTACGTTTTACGTAAAAATTAAAACATTGATGGTGACATAACAATGGCCTGACAAGACCACAACAGCAGAAAGCTTGAAGACCTCACCTTTTTAACAAAACCAGTTTTATCTTGCTACCGCTGCATGTTCCTAAAAATAGAAGTTTTTCGCCAGTGAGCCAGTGTGGATTGATTTCCCCTCACTGACTAGATGTGGATGTGTAAGTGGTTGTCTATCCACATGTGGCTTGACAGTGTATCCAACGTGAAGGCTTTCACCCATAGCTAGCAGCATTTTTTTGTGACCTTGGAGAGAAAACATGCACCCTAAAATGTGATTGTATTGTATTGCACGACATGTGGTTCAGCACCTGTTCCACCCCCTTCAACCCCCCTGTAAAAATGTTTAAATATTTTATTTTTATTTATTTTTCCGGGCCAACCCTGTGGTTTTGTGAAAAATACTTATTGGCAGTATATCCCTATTTAGTCAAGAATGTTTTATTTTAAATAAAAGAAAAAAATAACAATAAATGCAATTGAATGGACATCAATTATCCAGATGAATCATCGGGGTCCATTGTCCTCACATTTTTCTAAATATGCCAGTATTTTTTCTTGCATATTTGTTTCGGGGCTTTAAATCTTTTTTTTTTTTTTTTTTTTAACTGACAAACACTTTTCCTTTTCTCTACGATCTTATGTCTTCCCCATGTCTCCTTTCTTCAGAGTCTTTCTGAAAAGCTGGGACGCAAGGAAAAGGAGTATCAGCAGCTGGAGGAGCAACTTAAGACAGAGAAGACTGCCAAAAAGGAAGGCCAACATAGCTTGAGAGAGAAAGAGCGGGAAATCCTGGAGCTGCAGGCCCGAGGCACAGGAACAGAAATGTCTCTACAGAAAGCCAATGCAGCGCTCGGAGAGAAAGCTGAGGAGGTGGCCAAGTTGAAGGCTGAGATCACAGACCTGGAGGTGAAGCATGCCGAATTGAAAGTTGAGAGAAAACAGTTGGAACAGCAGAGGGAAGAGAAGGACAGCCAAGGTGCTCAGCAGCAGACTGAAATTGGTCAGGTGAGTCCAACCTTTGAAGGCTGATTTCTTTGCATTCTGCCACATTGGAGATTGGATTTGGGATAAATTTCCAAGATGATGGAAGACTGGAGGCTCGTCAAAAGCAGCGGAATACATGAAGTTTCCACATCATGGAAATACAATTGTCTTATAAATGGACAGACGTCATGAACCCTGTGAGGGAAATTAAGAATCTTCTCTAATGTAATCATTATTATTCCCCCTGTGGTCTGTCTAGCTTCATGCAAAACTATTGGAGGCCGAGAGGCAAGTGGGTGAGCTGCAAGGTCGTCTGAAAGAACAGAGGCAGCTGTCTGGGGACAAACTGAAGGACAGAGAGCAGCAAGCAGCAGACCTGCAGCTTAAACTCTCGCGTGCTGAAGAACAGGTAGACCTGAGATTGAGCCTATGTGGATCCTAACTCTGAATTAATGTCAACCAAGTTGCAGCCGATCACAAATCAAAAATTTGCCTGATTCTGTCAGGTTCTGTGCTACATATAAATATTTTATGATTATATCACTAAGTTTTTGTATATTCATTAAAAAAAAAGAAAGAAACCAGTGTTGGCTGCCCTTTCAAAAAAAAAAAAAAAAAGATGAAAATAGATGAATAAGTGGTGCAAAATGCAGTTGAAAGAATACAGACATTGTTTTCTTGTAGACAAAGGAAAGTGCCAATAAGAACACTGACCTACAGCACCAGCTGGAGAAAGCCAAGCAACAGCACCAGGAGCTGCAAGCACTGCAGCAGAACACCAATGGCAAACTCCGCGAGTCGCAGGTAAGGCACACAAAAGTCAAGGATTTATTTTAAACCTTTAGCTTTGCCATGCAACTACAAATTCCTTTAATTAGTTTGATACATTAAAAAAAAGTATGTGGGAAGTCCTCGGTTTCTGACCGTTTCATTCCTACGGGAGTAACATAACCCAAATTTGTATGCAAGTCAGAATGCACCACAGTTCATATAGGCTACGATATATTTACAAAGTATATCGTTATGGTCTATAGATGATTTATTGTTGTGCCACAACTTTGCAGGCCATTTGGAAGCAAAAAGAGTCATATGTGCAGTTATACAATATTAGTATGAAAAAAACAAAAACACTATTTCATAAATGTAAAACAATAAAATGAAAGAGTTAGTGCAGTGGTAGAAAGCATACCTTTTATTAGTGCATGTTCTTACGCTTTTTATAGCATCACAATATTAGGTTGGGCCCGTCATAAACGGCTGACCCCCTGAAAAAACAGTTAACCCCCATTACTACCAGGGTAAAGGGAGTGAGCCCAGCTGCAAGTAGGTAAAATCCACGAGTAATTGAAACATTCTCAAAGGTTTTGATCGTATATGGCCCCCACAAGATTGTGGCAAAGCACTTGTTTTGTCAAAAACCAAGCCCATTAAATGAAGCGCCTCCCCTCACTTAATCAAAGCTGCCCGGTGCAAAAAATGTCACCAGATGATGTCAAATCAATATTTTTATATCAGACATGGCTTTGGGCAGCGCACAAATAAACTGATAGGTGAGTTTTTTAGTGAATAACAGAGGGCCTTGCCCCTGCACAGTCTTTGAATGCCAAACTGTGACTATGCCAGTGTTTTCCTGTATTAGCAAGAGACATTCCCATTCAAAAGATTGTCATCACGGGTGTTGCTTTCAGCCCCTTTCCATTCCAATTTGCTTCGAAGTACAATCCTGATACTCATGGGTCCTTGTCTTACTGCTGCAGAATGACCTGGAGCAGGTATTACGCCAAATTGGAGATAAGGACCAGAAAATCCAAAACTTGGAGGCCCTGCTTCAGAAGAGTAAGGACATTGTGACCCAGCTGGAAACTGAGAGAGAAGACTTGTGTGCCAAGATTCAAGCAGGGGAGGGAGAGACTGCTTTGCTCAACCAACTAAAAGAGAAAACACATGCACTACAGGAACAGGTTCGTGAGTTGACACTCTCACACTGAAAACGTGCAGTTGGCAGGAAACAGGATCAGAAAATAGCAGCCGATTAAAATAATAGTCATGTTATTAACAGTTTGTCTTTTTTCTTTTCTTCCTTTCCTTCACAGACAACTTGTGGTGGAGGTGCACTGTAATGACTAAATTAACTAAACCAAATTACCTCATTTATATGTTAGGGGAACGCAAAGACAATTTGGGAACTGAACTTTACTTTTGGTCAGCCATCAGAATGTAAGATAATTTACAAATGATCAAAATAGCAATCATTTAATAACAAAACACTCCATGAGATTGAAGCCATGTTGCTTCAAAGGACTGGGTACTGTTCATGGGCCTCACTTAGTCTATCAAAGAGTGCTAAGAATGTACATATGGACAGATGTATGACAAAAAAGAAAAAAAATCTGACCTATCCAACCATGCATACCCAGGCCTTATAAGACATTTTCCCTTGATAAGACGCAGTTATTGGGAGCCCGCACCTGCTGGGCTAGGGAACTACGGTTCCTCGAGAGCCATATACTGCCTGCTTTAGATCTCTCCCTATTCCGTCACACCTGATCCAAATGATCAGCTCTTCAGCAAGCTCTGTGGAGGCCTGAAACGATCATGAACAATTGAAACAGTTGTGTTAGAGTAGGCAGGGATCTAAAACAGGCAGGATATGGCTCTCGAGAAACTGGAGTTCCCTAACCCTGTTCACGTGGATCCCTTCCTCTGGCCTTGGCAGTTGACAGAAAAAAACAAAAAAACTAAAACCATATTCAGTGTTGGGAGATGAGGCCAAAATTTTTAAAACGTGCATTTTAACTTAATTAAGGCCTCCAAATTGTTCATAGATGTGAGTGTGAAAGGTTAATTGTCTATATCAGTGATTTACCACACCTCTCACCCAAAGTCATGGATGGAATGGATGGAATAGTTTGCTTGAAAAAAAAAAAACACCTTTTCACCTTGGCAAACCACTCATCCAGTTTGGTCAAGTTTAGAAATGTTACGTTAAGATACGTCTATCTTTCTCTCTCTCTCTCTCTCTCTCTCTCTCTCTCTCTCTCTCTCTTCTATTTCTCTCTCTCGCTTTTCTATTTCTCTCTTTCAGGAACTCTCACTCTTTCAAAACAAAAATTAAAAAACAAAAATACTAAACAAAATTAAATTAAAATGGATAAAAAATATAATGTAAATGAAATTCTAACTAATCACTTTTTTAAAGACATTTACTCTTTCGTTTCATAATTAATAAGATTTAATTTTAGAAAATAGGTTTTTAGTTTGAGACGTTTATTCAAGTAATATTCTACAAGGTGACTTTTAACTTCTGCCAAAGTAATTTTACATGAAGCTACCTGTCCTTTAACTGAAGGATTACTTTCAGGTACCTTATACAAGACTGTTGAAAATAAATACATGAGGGCAGACCTTACCATAATCGTCCTGGACTCTTAGTCAGGGAATCCTAAAGCAAAGACTTCTGCACTGTGAGGCGGGCGTGCTAACCAGTCAACCACCGTGTTGCCCTTCCCTCAATTTGATACGTCTTTCCCAATATTTTAAAGTGGAGTGATTCGATGTGGTTCAATACAATGCACTCATATTTAAATTGTTTTTTGTTTACACCACTACCAGATACACATAGTCAGCTCACCCAAGACCCCAATGTGTAGGAAGCGATATAGAAAATATATTTTCCCTCATTTATGTTTTAATCCTATAAAGATTTCTGAATCTGGATGTATATAGCTTTTAACGTTTTCTTATTTTCTCAATATAAAGGTAACCCAGTTGACCGACAAGATGAAGAATCAATCTGAGAGCAACAAGCAAGCCCAGGACAACTTGCATAAACAGGTTCAGGAGCAGAAAACTCTCCTGCGTTCATCTCAGGACCGGGCCCACACCCTGGAGACTTCAGTCACTGAGCTCACTGCTCAGCTCGCAGATAGTAAGGAGAAGGTGACTCAGCTGGACTCTCAGGTAACCTATTGGTAATGATACCCTTTTAGTTTTAAGGGCAAGTGAGATCTCTTCTGGATAAATTCCCACTTTGTATTTGGCCTGTATTCCACCAGCTGAAGGCAAAAACAGAGATGTTGCTGTCAACAGAGGCAGCCAAGGCTGCCCAGAAAGCCAACCTGGAGAATAACCTAGAGTCTGCCCAGCATGCACTTCAGGACAAGCAACAGGTGACTTGTTAGCTTCAGTGATTTTTAAATATGGTTTTGCTTTAGGTGTAAAAAAATTGAAAAGTAAGGACTTGATTAATATCTTGTTCATGAATGACTTTGTGAAGGAGCTTATTAAAGCGCAGAAGAAAATGGAGGAGCAGGCGTACCGGCTCAAAGAGAGGCAGGAACAATGCGGTCAGCTGGAAGCCTCTCTGAAGGAGTACAAGGACAAACTTCTTGCCTCGGAGCAACATGGAGAGAAGCTTGAGGGGCTCAATAAGGTCAGTGTCAAATATGTTCTAGTGCATGTGCAAATGTATGCACATTGTCCCCTCAAATGGATTTGACGAGTCATTGAAACTGATGTGCTTATTTCTCAGAAACTGGAAGCACAGGTCGCGGAAGTGCAGGCCACAAGGGATCAGATGCATCAAGAAGTGAAGAACCTGCAGAAGGAGACATTCGAGGTCAAACAAAAAGCGAAGGAGCTGCAGCTTTTGTTGGACAATGAAAAATCAGGGTGAGTATGGAAATGGATAAGTGGATACACCGGAAAAAATGTTCTGAAACTGGGGTGTCCTGGACACCTCTGGCTTCCGCTAGCCTTAACCTGGTGGTCCGTAAGATAATTTAACATTAATGATGTTGTACAGTATGTAGACCAACGTGCCAATGAGACATACTAAACCAATTACTCTTCTCTGTCTTAGGTTTGGGTCAAAAACTCTGATATGATTATGTCATAGCGCATTAATCTCAGATCCATGAAGGCACACAACAATCCTGGTTGTCTCATGTGTCAATCCTCATCTTTCCTTATGAGGCATTCCTTGACGGAAATAGTTTGAGAAACTTTGCTGTCGATTACACCAATAAAATATGGGGGTCCACAGGTTGAATATAATACGTGGAATATTTCATGGAGATTAATTGCAAAACATAATTTAAGTCAGTGATCCCCAACCTTTATTGAGCCACGGCACATATCTCAAGTTAAAAAAAAAATCTCACGGCACACCACCAAACAAAAACGTCACAAAAAGTGGATACACGTCAATTAAGTACATTTTGCCGTCTACGAGGAGATCATTTATTTTTTTCTTATTTTTACAACAAGTCGCTGTCATAGGTAAATGTACTGACCAATTTAGTGAAGTTTGAAAAGTCCCACAGCTCACCGAAAGAGCTCTCACAGCCCGCGAATGTGCTCCAGCACACAGGTTGGAAATCATTGATTTAAGTCGTCTCAAAGCAAATCTATGCATTCAACCTGCGTTATTTTCAAATTGTTGTCATTTACAAATCATTTGAACAATTTTACAGTATGTTGCTCCATTTAGGTGTGTGGCACTTCAAGAGGAACTAAAGACAAAGACCTCCTCTTTGAGTGACACGCAGAATCAGTTGAACTGCTGCGAGCAGGGCAAAGCTGCCCTTGAGCTCACTGTGGCCAAGCTGACCCAAGAAGGGGAGGCTCAGCATAAAGAGTGGGACAAGAAAGCAAAGGACCTCGCTGCAGACTTACTGAAGGCCCAACAAGAGAAAGAGACTCAAAAGAAAGAGCTGACCTCCACTCAAGAAAGTCTCTCCAAGACTCGTAAGGCCCTGAAAGAATGTCAGAGTCAGTTAGACACTGAGAGGAAGAATCAAAAGGCAGCCATGGAGGAAAAGGTCAGTTCCACTTAGTTTATTATATAGTTGCACAAACACACGAAGCGGCGGAAGGGATATTCCTGGTTGTGGAAAAGGGGCTACTGACAGATGCATGATGTCAGCATCTAGCACAACACTGCCCAGCCGTCCAGAGGGTGACAGATGTTTTCCTTGTCCCACTTAACATTGATTTCATTCCATATGTAGCAGATCTTAAAAGCATACTAGAATTTGATTGAGACTTTGCTCTTTCCGTGAATGAGCATTTGGTCAGTAGGTTCAAGTATTAAAAGGTCACTATTAGTTGTTATTTAATATTGGTGAGAGGGCAAAGGACAGCCACGTAAAATGTTTGGGATAGTTCCAAGCACTTCCCGACCTAAAAAAAAAAAAAAACTTCGCTGTTGCTTATTCTTGACTTCAAGTAACATAAGTTTGTTTTTAATACATAGGAGAAATCCTTTCAAAAGGCAAGAGGAGAGCTTCAGAAGAATAACGAGAGCATCAGCAAGGCTTTGATGGAATCCAAGCAACAACTGGAGCAAATGAGAGAAGTAAGTGCTGAATAAAGGCCACATGCGAATGTATGTTTTTCACAATGTATATTTTTCTAGGTACAGGGTTACCTTGCTATATTTGTTTTAATGGGTTTTTATAGTATACCAGTAGCTTCTGCATTGTCCTGTATGCGAGAAAGTGTGCTTTAACTAGTTTAAATGTGTTTAAACTATGTGGGATGGGTAAAAATATAGAAAGGCTTTTATACGGTCTCTGTATATCTGACCTCATTGTGGGTGGGTATGGATCACATATGATATACCAGGCTTCACTGAACATTCGCACACAGCAGGGCTTTAAAAAAATAAAATAGATACAATTAATGAAAGTCCCCATGAAAACAATTTTTGTCAGCAAGTGCATTTTGGCCAGGGGAAATGCTGGATAATAAAACAGCTGATTTGGCTGCATAGTCTGACACCTCCATTTCTACATTACAGTATTATGTTTAATATTGGTTGGGTACAGGGTGTTCAGAAAGTCTGTGTACAAAGAAGATTGGAGTGGTCCCATTGTTCACAAGACCTTTCTTCCCTTGACTTTCTTTTCTGGGCATGCTAAAAGAGAAAGTGTACTCTGAAGATTACAGATTTAAACCATGAGAGAACACATTACCAGTCAATGTGCCGAAATTAATGGCAATGCAGACGTAATCCATCGAGTTCACCTGAATGTTGCAATGTGCATGAAATTATGCATTGAAAATTCTAGAAAACCTTACCATTGAATCAAATTGTTTTGTTTTAAAAAGTTTTTTTTTTTTTTAACCACGTACCCAGACTGTATTGACACCTTGTATACATAATCTATGAAACAGCATGAATGGCATTCAAAAAAAATTTTTTTTTTTTTTTTTTTTTTTTTAAATGCAACAGTGGAGGAACTTTTGTCTCTCCTCAAATGCCAGGTCGAGAAGAAGCTGAAATTGCAGGTAGCATCAGTGGAACAGCAGAATGTAAAGTCTCAGGAAGTGCTAAGGGAGAAGGAGCAAAACTTGGGGAAGCTGGAGGCGCACATTAAGACGGCCACTGGAAGCTATGAGGAGGAGATGAAGAAGCTGAAGGGACAAATTGCAGAGTTCGAGATTGTCAGTGTTAAGAAAGTAAGTATGAAGCAAAAATGTTGGATCGTTCTTCTTGTATGCATACGTGAGCCATCAATTTAACCATAGGGTATTCGTAGTCTTCTGAGTGTTAATGAACTACATATTGGATTGTTTCCTCCAGGTAGAGGAAGAGCGTCAACTGAGAGAGAAGGCAACAGAAGTCAGTCAGCAGCTGTCTTCTGAGAGGAGCCGGACAGCAGAGCTACAGAAGGCCTTAGAGCAAAGTCACGAAAGCCTCACCAAGCTCCAGTCGGACTTCTATGGCAAAGAGTCGGAGCTTTCAGCACTACAGCAAGACCTCAAAGTAGGTTGAGTTTAATCTCATTTTAAGAGGTGCGTGCATGCGCTTGTGTGTGTGTGTGTGTGTGTGCGTGTGCGTGTGCGCGTGTGCGTGTGTGTATGCGTGTGTGTCTTAAACCTGTGCTGCAGTGTATTGTTCAGGCTATCTCAATCTAGCAGAGATGAAAGTCCTCCGGATTTTCCCAGAATTCCGGATTTTCAAATTTTAATGAAAATTTCTCCGGAGAATTGAGGAAAAATTGCCTAAAATTAATCCGGCTATTAGTTGACAACATTGAACGAACACGCGTTTGAGTTCGTTGTTTTGCTTTCACGAGCGTAGCCATGTTCAGGCACTAACGCTAGTAACAGTAAAGAGATTTTCGTCTCTTTATAAACACACTTGCTAAACCCCAGTGGAACGAATAAAAGACGCCGTGGACAAGACAGTTGTTGTCGTAAAAAATATATTTGGACAAAAAGGGAAACACACAGATTGGCAGAAAAACGTGTCGTCTCGGTTAGCTTGGCTTAGCTGTTGTCGTGTGTGATGTCGGTTGCGTCGGCGCTGATTGGTTGAAATCAAAAGACGATTGCGCACATGTTAGCACTGATGCACGCACAGCAGAGAGCAGCGGACTATCTACTGCTGAGGCGTGCTTCACTTGAGTGGCATTGCCACAATAGTAATATCCTCACCTCGCATTCTCATGGCCTTGCCATATCTCGGAGATTTTGAAATTTCGTCGAGAACGGAAGCCACAAAGGGTGCACGTGTGCACACAAAAGGAAGATTAATTATATATATAATTTTTTTTTTTCCCGGAATTTTCAGGAAAGTCCACTTTCATCTCTGATCTAGAAATGAAGGAGATGGGCATTTCATATCACAATACTTGTGACCAAAATTATCACAACTGTCAGTATTTTCACAATATTACTAAAAAAAAAAAAAAAAAAGGGAAAATAATCACGGATCTGAAAACATTGTAATAGAGCTTATTTTCCAAACAAAATATATAAAATCAGCAGCCCTATGTCCTTTTTATATTGAATAAGAATTGTAAACCGCAACCACCAAAGTTACTCTTCACTTAAGACCCCCCAAAATATATGGCTGAAACAACAGTAATGCATTTCATCGTGGTTGGACTCTTCTAACTCGTAAGTAAAGACAATACATACAGTATATTTAACAGAATAATCCATGTATTTCAATTCAAACTTATTTTAGGCAATGATTAGCCATGCAAGATGTCAACATAACAAAATCTATTTTAAAAAAAATCACAGGTGACTAAATGCACAAAATAATTAGTGTCAATTTTAACAAAAGTTTTAAAGTGTTGTTCTCGGAAAATCATTCAAGCTGCCAATATGCACGAGGCTCTAAACTGTCATAAATTGAAGTTGGCTCCAGTCAAACTTTTAAAGGACCTTTTTTTTTTTTTTTTTTTTTTAAATCATCTGTAATCACGCTTTTCCATTTGATAGACATTCTTCCTCGAAGGTCCAGTTCAACCTCTGTCTTGCACTTACGGATACCTGCACCTCAGGGCCTTCGGTCCCTGTTTTCGCTTCAGTGCAGGAATGAGAAATCCTGCTTGTAGGTTTCTCCATGGATCAGCATTTTTTTATTTGGCCCTTAAAAAGGCCATGCAAACCCAAACAAAACATTACATATTGATAATTGAAATTTGAAACTGTAATGTATCAGTCTTTTTTTTTTTTTTTTTAATGGCTATCGCAGACCAAAGATTCCCAATCATCAGGAAAATATGGACATTTATTGTAGGCCATGTAAAAGGGAACAATCCTGAATAGATGGTGTGATCACCTGAACCAAAGTAAGATCACAAACAGCCTTTCACCAATTAAATAACATTTACTGACTTGTAGGTATCAGAGGACAAGCTACGTTTGAACCAGGAGGACCTGGCCGCTAACCAGACCCATCAGACTGTCTTAGAAAATCAGATCCAGGAGCTAAAGAAGAGCCGGAGTTCACTGGAGCAGGAGCTAGGTAGTCGAGATCAGAGACTCCAACAGCAGGAGAAGTCATTGAAAGATCTCCAGAAGCAACAGGTGAGACATTCGACAAATGTAACATCCTCTCTAAACAAATCCTTGGCTGGACCAGATGTGTGCTGACTTTTTCTTTAAGTGGTTACATCCGGTAAAAGCACAGTATGCAAGGGCCACTTTAACAAGATGATTAATCTATCAGTATTGGCAAAGATATGCTAAGATACTACATATTATACATAGTTTATCTTAAATCAAAACCTCTCTGGCAGTGTCAGTATACTAAACACTGTGATTTTTGTAAAGGCATATTATCTAACACAGCTCTTGTACTGACTATCACTAGTCATCATGTTGTAACTGGTCAGCGTATGGCCAGCATTTGTCTGCTGTGACTATAATTCTGAAACATTAAGGACAAGGATGTGCAGATAAAAAGCGAAGTACAACCTCTGCTTGTTGATACTTGTTCAGGGTCAAGTTAAGGTGGATCTGGAGAAGGAGAGGAGCAAAATGGAGGAGCTGCTCAAAGCCAAGAGTAACCTGGAAAAGAACAATGCCAAGCTGACTTCGGAAATGAAAATACTAACTGAGAGGAGTGACAAGGTCAGTTCCTTGCAAGGTTGTTTTCTCTGATAATGGCTATTGTCGTAGCGTTATCATTATTTTGACTGTCATAATTTTGGGGAAACAGTTTCAGTATTTGAAGCGTGACGCTTTTTAAATACATGGCTCAAACAACACAGTTTTTTGTTCCGTTCATCTCTACGAAGTTGTCGTGAAATGTGTCTAAAAGTGGAATTACACTACATGGTTCTAAAGACAAAATAGGAATTGCCCACTGAGACCCACAGTGTAAATCCATCTTAAAGCTGCTGGATCAGACTGAGTGGCGAGTGACCCCATCGACAACTATGAACATGGGCAAATCCTTCAAATTGTTGTTTTTGCATGTATGTCGCACCTCAGGAGCTGCGAGAGTTACAGGAAGCCAAGCAGTTATTGATCCAGCAAAAACTGGAGCTGCAGAGCCAGGTGGAGGCTGCCCAGGGTGACCTCCTACTGGAACAGAAAGAGCACCAGACCACCAGGGACAGCAGCAGTCAGAGAGAGGATCAGCTTCTCGCCAAAACCAAAGATCTTCAAAATCAGCTGGTAGGCCCAGTCAAGAAATAAATGCTGCACAATTTTTGTGCAGTTGATAAAACTTTGGTTTTTCAGGGGAGTTTGTTCCAGACCCACCTGCACTGGGTGAAAATCTCTGAGATCACTTTTGACCCCTTCCATACGCTTTAAATACATTTGAGGGAAACAAAAGAAACAGTTTTCTAAATTAGAGGCAATGCTACCTTGCTTCAAGATGTTTGTTATTCCCAGTTGATATTTAATGACACAAACAAAAGAGAATTGGTTCACCCAAACCATGTAATTTCACCTTAAACGTCAAGAGGGAAGTAAATTTGGCCAGACATCTTTTGAGTAATACTAACGGCTAAAATTATTTCAAGCATACTTTTGTCTTTTTTTTTTTTTTTACCGCAAACAACACAGGTTCATAGTTCGACTCATAACACTGCGCTTAACAGCGAACATGCTTTTGTTCAGCAATCTTCAGCTAGTGACGTCATTTACAGAATGATGAGTGCCAGTCAGACTTTGTACTGCATTGTTGATTGTCCCGTTAACTGCTCTTTGCCATTGTCGTCGAGTTATTTGGCGAAATGCCTCGGCGCTGTGTGGCAATGCACTGTTCACATTCAGGCAAACAGTTGTTTCAGTGGCCAAAAGAAAATAGGGCACATAAATGGACCAGAAAATTGGAATGATAAAGTTTCGCTCTGGCAAAGCGAATGAATTTCACACCGGTGTTGACGAGCATTCTTGTTACAAGCTCTTTGAAGACCCGTTTTCTCAACCGTATTAGCAAAAAAGGTAGGTGTGATAATCAATGAATAACTCTGGCTGGTGATTGTGGAAACATTTGATCTTAAGTATTATACATGTGTGTGTATATATGTATGTATATATATGTGTGTATATATGTATATGTGTGTATGTATATATATGTATGTGTATGTATATATACATATGTATATATATATGTGTATATGTAATATATGTATATATATTTATGTATATGTATATATATGTGTGTGTGTGTGTGTGTGTGTGTGTAATCCTGTACGAAAGTATTTCGAACTATATAAGTACATGGATGGAATCATCTTTAATGGGCATCAACTAACAATCATCTGTGCTGTATGTTGCACATGTAGCACATTTGACAATAAAGTTGACATGAACATGAACATGCTGCTGATATAATGTGCCAAGCGGCTGACTACACTACAGAACTACCTTAGCAATGACAATGTAGGACACCAACCCACTATGACGCGTGCTCGCGGGAATACACGGACCAAGTAGGTAAATCCCATCGTGCGCAATTTACAGCACCACACAGCATTGAATTGCAAACAATGACGCTAGGCTAATAACCACATCATATATTGCTAACCGTTCTTCAAATCCCGATGGGTCTCGTCTCCACTCCCATATCCGGTCGTTCGGGCACAACATTTTCCGCATCCTGAGCATCTGGCTTGTATATGTGTGGTCCAGCATACATCTTGCCCACAACCTCCTCTTCCTCCAACCCTTCAAACAAATGGATACCCTCAGATACGGTTAAAATGTCGCTTTCCGAACGGATTTCTGACTGACTTTCTACACTTTTCATACAGAGATCCGCTATTGTTGTCTTAAAGTGAAGTCACACTTAAAGAGAGGTCACACTTACGGGTTTGTCACACGTCAGGATCTCACTTCGGGAAAATGGTTACTTTGTTGAATTTAAGGAATAGAACTTCTTTATTTCCTGCTTTATTTAATGTATTTTGTTGAATTACTTATGATGTAAAAATAGTTGATTTGGGATGTTCTAAAATTACTTCACAGTTGCCCTTGAATGAAAGGGTGCTAGCTTCATGCTAACATAAAAAATAAAAAGCCGTAGATGGAAATTAGGATAGCTGTTCGGGTTATTGTAAACCAAACAACTGCTACTTCAAGATGTGGACCAGCAACGCATTACTCATAGGTATTTATTCTCTGTACTTTGTGCAAACATCAAATATAATGGCAAAACCTGGTCCGATATTACACTGAAGGGAGGGTTGTTCTCTTGATGTTGCTCTCAAGTGTATCAGATATCTTTCAGTAGATCTAAAGGCTGTTTTTGTCACCTCCTCTTGTAGGTGTCTGAGAAGCGAGCCAAAGATGAGCAGGTGAAGCGAGGAGAGGAAGTGGAGGCGAAACTCGGTGCGCAGGTGACAGCGCTAAATGAAAACGTGGCCACCCTTAAGAGAGAGTGGCAGAGTAGCCAGCGACGTGTGTCTGAGCTTGACAAGCAGACAGACGAGCTGAGGGGGGAGATCGCTGTGCTGGAGGCCACCGTACAACACAACCAGGATGAGAGACGTGCACTTTTGGAGAGGTGTGTTCCGGTGGTGTCGTCTAAAATTGTGTGACGTGGACCAATGCACAGTATGAGTGTCATCAAGTTTAGTTCTTAAAAAAAAGGAAAACAGAATTTGAGTTGATTTTGAGTGTCTCTGTGTGATATTAAAATTGGCTTGATGAACTGAAATCTTTGCATGTGATAAATATGCAAAGAAGACAGAAAGCAGGAAGGCGGCAATTGTTCGCCCCTCAGTGGAATATATATAAAGTACCACAGCCTTCCTGTGCAATATATGATCATGCCATTACGCAAACTATCTCATTGCGTACATTCGTAATCTCGACACATTGTGCATTTCAACCTGTCTTGTTTGTGTGTGTGGTTGTCCTTTGCAATGAAGATGTGTCAAGGGCGAAGGAGAAATTGAGAAACTCCAGGCCAAGGTGGTGGAACTCAGGCGCAAAGTTGACGACACGACGGCAGCCATGCAGGAGCTGGGCCGAGAAAACCAGTCGCTGCAGGTTAGGGAGTGACATTAAAAAAAAAAAAAATTAAAAGATCCAAATAGCTGTAGCCTTCTTCACATCTGCTGTGTTTGCTTTTTAAGATTAAGCAGTCCCAAAGTCTTACCAGGAAGTGGGCAGAGGATCACGAGGTGCAGAACTGCATGGCGTGTGGCAAAGGCTTCTCCGTCACTATCAGGAAGGTAAGGCGGAAATGCAGATAAATCTGCAGGCCATGCTCCCCTTTTTTAGCAATTCGCCCATCCGTCACATGATCACTCCACATTTCAATGAGATCCAACACAGTCTGTGTTCATAAATATGCTCTGATTCTACAATCTCACGGCTCATGACAATTGCTCCGTTGATTGCACCACTATTACTTGGATGACTTTGAGCGGTCCTGAGCTAATATATAATAATCTTCATTAAAAAAAAAAAAAAAATCATCTTTTTCAAAACCATCCAGCGTAAAGAGAAGTGATGATGTGATCATGTATCACTTCAGTTGTCCCGCCACAACTCTCTAAGTATTTAAGTGAAATGTCTGTCAACACTGTGTGAGACGTATGCCATGTTCACATTTAAAGGCCTTATCCAGTATCAGTACTTGGCAAGTACTCCAATAGAATTAGCAATACTCGTACTTGGATTTGGGTTCTACTAATTTAAGATTTTTCATTTTACCAGTAGTTAGTTTTTATTTCCTTGTATTTTTACATTCTGTTCAATTTTTAATTTGTTTTTAGATCGGATTTATTTTTATTTTTTCAAAAATGCTTTGTTGTAGTTGAGTTTGTATTAGTTTTGGTATTATTTATTATTTATAGTTTGCAGTATTTGTCAAGTGCAAGCTAGAGAGGGGAAAAAAAGGGTCACTAAGTATTGTACTGATGTACGGCAATAATGAAATGAATATGTTGAAAAATGAACTCCAAAAGCTCATGTAAGGTATTGACTACGATGAAAACAAAGGACAGTTTCACTATGATTAGTTAGTTTTCTTTCATTAATTTCCATTTTCGTTTTTTTTGTTTTGTTTTTTTGTTTTGGGTTTTTTTTTGTTGACATTGACGAAAATACTTTAAAGCTTTAGTTATCTTATTTGTTTTTGGTAACAATAACAAACTTGACTTGGACAGAAAAAAAACTTATTAGGCTACCAGTCCATTTTGACAAATGATGCAATTCTGATCTGTCACTGTCAAAGACATGTTAATTAATTTTAAACAATATGTTTATTTTTGTGGTTTTAGTTTGCATTGCACTTTGTACTGGGTGATTTAGCCAATATTTTCGATTCTCATGGAACTAATTGAGTATTTGCAAATATTTTGCTCAGCTGTCATCCTAATGCCGATTGTGCGGCACCTCAAACTTCAACCACAATAATAACCTTGCTGTTAAATGAATTCCTCGGACAATAAAGGCCTTTTCACACCGGCTTGTCTAATTGTGATGTTCCTGCAGCACCACTGCAGACACTGCGGGAACATTTTCTGCGCCGAGTGTTCGTCAAGGAACGCCCTGACGCCGTCCTCCAAAAAAGCCGTGCGGGTGTGTGAGACGTGCTTTGAGGAGCTGCAAGGCTGAGTTGACGCTCAAGGAAAAATACTCAAGGTGTCTTTCTCATGTAAGATGTACACTAACAAGGACAGAGACAGTGTTGTGGAGAAAAGGTGGGCCTTTTGTTGGCGAGACATCGGGGTTATGCGATGACGTGAGATCAATTGGAATACAGTAATGTGGACATGTTTTTGTGCCTTTGCGGAGTCTGTGAACGGCCACCTGGTGGCGACAGACGCAAGTAAACACCACCCATGACTTTCCGTTGTCGTTATCTGCAGTGTTTTGCTTCTATAAAAGTGGCTTGAAAAGCCGACGGGACATTGAAGGCGTCACTGGGCAAGTCATTCACTAATTGTCATGTAGAAAAGCACAGCTGCCGCGCAAATGTAAAATGCAAGTAACTATTTTTGTCTTAGAAATGAAGAAACAAAATCACAAATCTATATTTTTATTTCTACATAATGACACCATCTGTCAAGCGAAGTGCTGTGATAGGTTTGGTTAATAGTTCAGATCTGTGAAAGTCATCTACAAAGGTAAAATGCCACAATGGTGAAAGAACACTCGCCTGGAAAAAAGTGCCCATCCCATGACTTCATTTTCTCTTTTCGAAGCACTAATGTCAGATCAGTTACTGCATGTTGCCTTTGTGTGGCAGGCTGTGAGCGCGTGCGCGCGCATGCTTGTGTGTGTGTGTGTGTGTGTGTTGACATTGTTGTATATTGTGACCAAAGAATGTGAGGAGAGGGAAAAAAAAGTTTGTTTCAGTACAATCACCTTATCAAGTTCTGTTTTCAACACAGCGCTACGCGTTGTGTATGACATTCTTTTAATGTGCCACGTTTCTATCTTTGAGTGTTAATATCTTTCAAAAGGTGGTGCTTGTTTTTTTTTCAAATTGGTAAAGCAGTCAGTGTGCGTGTGTGTATGCGTGTTTTCAATGGATTAACTACTGCCGGGCGTGTGCCTGTGTGTAATGTAGGCTTGCTGTCTTATGTCAGGATGCACCATGCACGACCTGCACTTATAATTGCCCGTTTTGTCTCCCACCTGTAAGATTTCAAACCCTTATTTAATTTATCCTCACAGTTGTCAGTCATTTGTTACTTCTTGAAGCACTGAAGCAGGCTGTAAAAATTGGTATATCTATATATAAAGACATGTTGGCATCGTGCGGCAACTTAAAATGCCCATCTCAGTTCCACACACACTCTTTTTGCGTTATTTTATGTCTACCTCAGATTGGTAGGAGAACCTTGAAGACGTTATGTGTCATAATAGTCTGCAGAAAGACCACACAGTAGCTAATCCAATTACTACTACAAGAGCCAGCATTTCTGTTCCTGGGATACTTAATTCCAACAGTGGCTGACATAATTCATCTTTATCAAATGCTTTGAACAAGAGAAACATAAAATTTGTTTGTGTGCATTGTTTGTTTTTTTTTTCAATACAGACCTGTACATTACGCACTGAACAGTTGCTTTCTTCTTTTTGTTCTTCCCGTCTGCTGTCAAGCATGCTAATCGGCGAAACAATGACTCATGGTTTTGAATGCTTTTATTTGGTTGTTGTGAGTGAAGGCCTGTGCCTTTATGCACCGTTACCTCTGTACAAGGTGGGCCAACATGTCATCGTATTGAATAGTGACAAGAAAGAAACCAGTCGTAATCCACTCTCACTTGAATTAGTTCATTTTCTAATTCATTGCAATGACAAGCCGAATAAAACATTCATCATTCGATCATGTTTCCACGTTTTGAATTTTTGCATCGCGTTTGGAACATCATTTAAAACAAACAAAAAAAAAAAGAATGCAAGAAATGTGTGAGTTGTTGTAGGCTGAAAATGAATACAGTTCTCTGCACATCTTCATTGAGCCAGTACAGATTGTAAAACTTGGAAACTTTCTATTTTGCAGTGTAATCTTCGCCCACTAACCATTTTAGGTGTCACATGAATTGATTTGTAGATTAAACACAAACAAGTGTGCTGATGACAAAACCAATGTTGATTCATTTTAACCAAGGAGTTTTGGAAATATTCATATATAACTATGTATACACAAACTACAGTATAATGTGCAGTGTATATAAAAATTTAAAAAAATAAGTGGACACTCTACACACCTGTGTTGAAATGCAAGTTTTCGATATTTTTAGGGTTTATTACTATAACACACGAGACTCGTTGCACAAATGTGCATTCCCACTTACGTTGTACATAAGACAGAAATTGGTCAAGTGAGAACCATTCCCATTCATCATACCAGAAGTAAGGCCACTCCTGCCAATAATACAACCCCTGGCAAAAATGATTGAATCGTTTCATTTTCTATAAGGAAGAAAAAAAAAAAGCAGATCACAGACATGACACCAAACTAAAGTCATTTCGAATGGCAACTTTGTGGCTTGAATGAACACTTAAACAAGAAGAAATATGTGGTTTAACAGTTGTCTTGACCGGGGTGCCCAATAAGTTCTTGCCTCAGAATTGAGCAAGTCCATATATTTTTTTTCCCTTCTGCTTATGATAAAACAAGACTACCACGTGTTTTTTTGAACGTTTCTTACAGCCAGAAATTTGCCATTTAAAATGACTTTAGTTTGGCGTCATGTCTCTTCACTGCTTTTTCATTTCTACAAAATTAAAACAACCAAATGAACGTCCTCTGAGACTTGTGATTCCATACTTTTTTTTTTTTGCCAGGGATTGGACCAGTCCAGTCAACATTCGATACCCACTGTTGTAAATCCGAATAAAATTAAGCAAATTCACATGAACACCCAATGTGCTACTCCCATACCTAGTGTAAGAAGACAAACAAGGTAACAAGTTGTACTACATGACCAAAGTTTTAATTGTACACTACTGCAGCAGTTCACTGAACAGTACCGGATGTGCTAGTGCAGACCTTGATGACACTGACGAGTACGCGGACAACGGGGCGTGTGCGACAGCATCTAGTGCAGTGGGGTGTTTCAGATCTGGGATGACTCCAACCACAGTGAGGCGTACTTCACTCGCGCATGCTGAGAGTCCAGCTTCAGCAGGGCCGACACAGCCTCCTCGATCTTCGACAGCCACGCTCTCTGGACAACAAACATTCCACACGCAAGTATAATATGAGGTTCACGCCCAAGTGGCGCTTTTCATGTCATAGAACAAAGATTAGGATGGAGATTTGTGCATGGGGACAGTCCAGTTCCACTACAATCGCTGGAATAAAATACGATCCTCATTGCAATGGCAGAAAGGTATCCTTCAATAAACAACAGGGTACATTATCCAAAACATGCCCGGGTGGAGCTGAGCTGGAAAAAAACAAACGTCAGCAAATCTCCACAAAGCGTGCGGGTGAATGCAAATGAAGACAATGAAAAGATTCCAAATCCTATCCCTGAATTTACCTTAGAAGCCTCTGATGCAGCCTGCAGGACGAACGCACCAATACACTGCTGGTAGCGGTTCTGGTGCGTGATTATAAAAGAATGAGGCAATCCTGACGCTTTAAAAGAATGACAATGATATCCATTAAACGATGTAAACGTCACAACCAGCCTGATGCATATCGACACTCTTTTATTACTTGAGGCATTGAACTGATCGATGTTCCTGAGCTGGAGTCGGTCCAAAGAGACGGGCTGGTCGAGAACCGTGAAGGTGCAGCCTTCTTTTAGCAGCTGGTCCAGCTCCGGGTTCTGCGCCAAGCGCAGGGAGTTGGCTTCCGGTCCGATGGACCTCTGGGCACGAAGAAAATGTACAGTCGTGTTATGAAAACGGGGTTCAAATAGTCTGGGATTTTTCATTATTGTTATGTTTGATTTTCATTTGACTTTTGTTTTTTAAAATTCAGTTTGTTTTGTTAGTTTATAATTCATTTTTTATTTTTTTCAAAAATGCTTTGTTTTAGATTAGTTTTCATTCGTATTAGTTTTAGTTTTTTGAGGGTTTTTTTGTTTACAAGTATACCGAGTCTTTGTTGAGCGCAAGATAAAAAAAGAAAGTCACTAAGGATTTTATAACTCTCAAACAAGTGTTTGACCTTCTTTCTGTAAAGACATACAGCAACACCAAAATGAGTACAATTTAAATGAACACTGAAAGACAGTATGATATTTTCGCTATAAATATAGCATGTTCGTTTCGAGGTTTTTTTTTTTGTTGTTGTTTTAAATGCATTTTTGCTGATTTCGTAACTTTTTTCTGCTGTTTTTTGTCAACTATAATTTTGGTTGAGAAGGATAACAACAGGCGAATAAAGCTCAAAATTCTCCTGGGTTACAATAAATGTTCACAGGTGAAAGAAGAACAGATGTCAAAAAGTTCTCAAGAGAGTGGAGCTGTGGAACGCTACCTATGGAATAAAATGTCAAAGTGTTTCCAATAAAAACAGCTTCACTCCCTTTTAGTCTCGTGAGCACGACGACGACGCGCCTACACACCTTCTTGTTTCTCTTTATCTTGGTGATGAGCAAGAATTCGTCAAAGAGGAACACGTAGACGTCAATGAGCTTGGCATTTTCTGGAAGGGAGCCAAAGGAAGACGGCGTGAGAGCGCGTTCAAAACGCTCGCCCAAACGCGTCCGAGAAGCACACGGGCAGACCTATGAGCACCAGTTTGCCTTCGTGCAGCAGACTTCTGTGAGAAATGAGATTCTCCAGTGTCATGGGCTTCAGCAGATGCTTCACGGTCTGAAGAAAGAGAAGCAGCAGCAACATCAGAACTGCAAGCTGACATTTTGTGACCGTATCACGTCTGAGCTTTTTGTAAGAAGAAACAACAGAATGGGCTGGGAAGAAATGAAGAGTGATATCTGAGGTCACAGCCTGAGAAGAACAAGATTGGATCATGTCATCTGTATTATAAATACTGAATAGGGCTGAATAATTTAGCAAAATTAATTTAATTATAATTTTTTCCCTCGCGAATATTGCGATTTAAAACGCAGGTTTTTTTTCTTCACGAGCAATAAATTCGTCTCAATTCCAATCAACAATATCAGATTTATTCTACATAAATGTCCAGGTCTGAAAGATTAGGATTCCTCTAAAATAAAGGCGAATGAACAATGAATTAAGATGAAGGATAGATGATTTATCCACTTCAATTTTAGTTAACTTACAAAGGCTGACTTGCAAAATTCGACCAAACAAGTGTGGCGTAAACATAAGTCAGTCAATCAGATTACCGCTACAACAATCATGTAAACTAATCTGTGGCTTCATCCTTCTAACATTTCATTTTTCACAACACGATAAGTAAACGTGGACTACACTTAGCACTGCTTCGACAAACCATTGTTAAAAAAAAATGGAAAATAAAAACAAAAAACGAGCACACCTCACACTAAAGCCTACTGAAAGACCAAAATGTTTTTTTGTTTTTTTGTTTTTTGCATCCCAATGTGTTCAGCCCTAACAACGAATAGGTTTTCAAGAACTAATTCGAGCATGTTCCAAGATGGCCGCTCAAACGTTTCCAGTCGAGACGACCGGCATTCGGCATCACCGACCTCGGGGATGAAGGCCCGCTTGTCGCGCTCCCACACAGGCAGCCACACCAGCGCGTCTCTCAGCTGTTTGACCTTCTGGTAGTTGTCCAACCATTTCACCTTTCCCTCCAGGTCACCTTGGAGGGAAGACAATGACACTATTCACAATAATTACTTTCTACGACAAGTAACAGGGTTCCAATTACACGGGAAGTTCCCACGAAGGTTACTTGAGCCGCCCAAAGACACTCATCCGTCTGTGGAGGCCTTTTTATTTTGGTAAGCATTCATTACTTTGCCACTGTTGTGAAAGTGCTCGATATATTAAGATGTATTGTATTGTATTGTAAAAGCAAAGAGTCACGTTCATCTCACGCTTCTCCTTCAACACGGTTTTGCCTTGGTGATAACAAATGGATTTCTTTGGGTTTTTAGCACCACTTTTCCCCTAAATTAAGGAGCAGCCTCAACAAGCGCTGAAAAGGAGAACGTGAAACAAAAGGAGAACATCCGCCAGACGTGATGTGAAGCAAGACGGATCAAATGCAGGCTGCTTTTTTATTTTTATTTTTTACACTCATAAATCAATGTAACATTTTATTTATTCTGCTAATATTTTATTTTATAACGAAACAAATTAGATAAGTGAATAAAATAAACTGATAAAAATGTAACATTTAAAAGATGGCTCCATCAATGCAGCAAATATACATGACTCTTATGACGTAAATGTTCATTGGGCTGCATTAAGATTGGAGCGGCGTGCCAATCGTCAGATTTTTTTTTTTTTTTACTTTGAGTGAATACATTTGACGTGAGTGACCTTAAGAAAGTCTTCCACGAGATGGTGGCGATGAACGTCACAACAAAGTGTGAAGGTATGGCTAACCTGATGTTTGAACACAAATGGTGAAGCAACACATGAACACAGAGCATGTAACAATTATAACAGGCATACAATATACTATTTATGCAACTTAGCTGTGATGGTCTTCGTGTTTCCTTATCATCATATATTCAGTATGCATACAATATGCTGCCCCTTGGTGGCCAAGGCGCACATATCAGAAGGAGCAGCACAATGTCCACCGAGTTGAAGCTTGAAATCATACTGCAAAACTGTTTAATGTTTTACTGTACATATTTATGTTATTCCTGCATGTCATTTCTCTTATTAAAAAGAAAAGCTTAGAGGGCTGGATTAACGGCAGTACAATTCATTGGTAAAGGTTGATTTGCTATACGAATGATTGGAGTGATCAGCATTGCTACGGATCGAATGAAACATGGTCGTAGTGCTATTGGTTATTTAATTCGTTCACTGCCATTGACTTCTGTGGCGTTAATCGTCATCCAAAGCGTTGTCTTTCATCCACGTGAAGTGAAATTCAAGTTTATCAACTACTGTTATAGAGACCAGATGCCTGTAGATGGTGGCAGTGCAGCGCTTGCAATTTCAAACCAGCACAGCTTTTGAGAAGAAGAAAGATACATGGGGGTCTTTCGGCTTGTCCCGTCAATTATGAAGGAGAGAAAATGTAACATCGGGGAGGTCGGCCACGATTCGGCATGTCACATTCCAACAGAGTATGGATATGGATAGTACAAAGGGGTTATGTGTTGCAGTAGTTGGTAGCAAGTGTGTTTTTTGATCTTAAAAAAATGCTGCTATTCATGTAGTGAATGACGAACACCATGTTAAAAAAAAAAAAAAGCCACTGATGTTCAAATCAAGCCATATGTTGAGCGAGTGTCGCTCACAGTGCATTTCATTGGTGCACATCTGTGAATAAGTTATTTTGTTCCAGATGCCCTTGTTTTTGTGGTTTGACAAAATCCCGGGGCCATGTGTCAGTTTTCAAAATCCAATGCGGCCCCCTGAAAGCAAAAGTCCGCCCACCTGTGCTTTGGATGTCCTCGTGTACTTTGGTCCCATTTCGAACGCATTTCAAAATATCGGCGTGTTGGCTAGGGATGGTCGCTTGTCAAACACGGGTGTGAGACCACGCTGATAGATTAGAGCCGACTAAGCTTATAAAAGACGTACTCCACCTACCTACGGGGCACTCCTTGTTACCTCACCAGAGCAACTCTGACCTTCTTTAAGGGTTACGGGAAGTACTGCATGCAAATCAGCCTCTGCGGGGTGTGGCTTTTTTTTTTTTTTTTTTGCCCAACAGAAAAATGGCTAGGCCGCCGCTCAGCAAATACGTATTCGTCAGTGTTGCAATGGAGTGAGGAGGAGGAGGCCAAAATGTAGTATAAGTTTTAAGCATGTTTGCTAATGCTGTATTTAATGTTAGGCTAATATTTATAATAGAATAAAGTAAAATCCGATGCTTTTTTTTCCCCATTGCATCCAAAGCAGTGAGTCCACATTTGCCTTGTGTCCCAGAGCTCAGCACACCGCATTTAGAATTTTTTTTCCCTCCATTTTCTCTGTACAAGTTAAAAATCCACCTAAATCTTTCGCTGTCGCCACTCTAAAAAGCACGGCGCCACCCCCTCTCCGATTGGATGCCGCGTCCGTCATCAAGTGCCGCTCCGCGCCGGAATTGAACGTTTTTCAAATCTAGTCGGCAGCTGCCCCAATTGCTACGGATCGAATGAAACATGGTCGTAGTGCTATTGGTTATTTAATTCGTTCACTGCCATTGACTTCTGTGGCGTTAATCGTCATCCAAAGCGTTGTCTTTCATCCACGTGAAGTGAAATTCAAGTTTATCAACTACTGTTATAGAGACCAGATGCCTGTAGATGGTGGCAGTGCAGCGCTTGCAATTTCAAACCAGCACAGCTTTTGAGAAGAAGAAAGATACATGGGGGTCTTTCGGCTTGTCCCGTCAATTATGAAGGAGAGAAAATGTAACATCGGGGAGGTCGGCCACGATTCGGCATGTCACATTCCAACAGAGTATGGATATGGATAGTACAAAGGGGTTATGTGTTGCAGTAGTTGGTAGCAAGTGTGTTTTTTGATCTTAAAAAAATGCTGCTATTCATGTAGTGAATGACGAACACCATGTTAAAAAAAAAAAAAAGCCACTGATGTTCAAATCAAGCCATATGTTGAGCGAGTGTCGCTCACAGTGCATTTCATTGGTGCACATCTGTGAATAAGTTATTTTGTTCCAGATGCCCTTGTTTTTGTGGTTTGACAAAATCCCGGGGCCATGTGTCAGTTTTCAAAATCCAATGCGGCCCCCTGAAAGCAAAAGTCCGCCCACCTGTGCTTTGGATGTCCTCGTGTACTTTGGTCCCATTTCGAACGCATTTCAAAATATCGGCGTGTTGGCTAGGGATGGTCGCTTGTCAAACACGGGTGTGAGACCACGCTGATAGATTAGAGCCGACTAAGCTTATAAAAGACGTACTCCACCTACCTACGGGGCACTCCTTGTTACCTCACCAGAGCAACTCTGACCTTCTTTAAGGGTTACGGGAAGTACTGCATGCAAATCAGCCTCTGCGGGGTGTGGCTTTTTTTTTTTTTTTTTTTGCCCAACAGAAAAATGGCTATCCTGTTTGCAGCACAAACATGCCTTCCTAATCAGCAAGTTAAAATGGGTGAGGGCATGGCACCTGAGGTGCATTGGTCAATTCACCTTTTCATTAACAAGTACTTTCCAGGAATGGCGGCAAGCCTTACAAGAACACGCACGTCCTTGAATGAGAAACCGATCTGTCGTTTGTCTGAGTGGAGGAAGAGGAGGACGTGCTCACATATAGACATGTCCACTTGCTCCGCTATCGCCTGCGCATCCTTGCTTTCCTCTTCCGTGCGGAACCTCCTGGCGATGTTCCGTAGGAGCAGCGGGTAGCGGGTTAACCTCTGCAACGGCGCCACCAGCAGGTCGCGCAGTTGCAACCTGCGGCACTGGTTGTTGCCCTCGCACCACTGCGTGACAAAACGCAGAGAACGGCAGAAACAGTGTAAGAGCCGGGGCGCAGAGGTGATGCGTTACATCATTGAGAACAAATAGGAAGTAATATAATGAGTACGTCGGCAGGATGTTTGTAGCTTTCCTTTCAAGGTGCTCTCAGAATTAGAATACTTTATTGATTCCTGTGGGGGAAATTTGTGAGCTCTGACGCACATGCACAGTGTAAGTGCCCTCGTGTACCTTGACGTAAGACCCAAAGTCCTCTCTGGGCTTGAGGCTGTCCAGATAAAGCAAAGCTGTGGAGTAGTTGAGGCAGTACTTCTGCAAGGAGTGACATATGCTCTGCTGGAAAGCCTGCCAACAGAGCAATTCCACATCAGCTAGTACACGGCAGATAAACGCATCATAAAAAGCAGACGTGGGTAGCCTCCCAAAAAAAGAAAGAAAACCACACCAAGTTCACTGACAAAAGAGACATAAACTTGTGAAAATCAGCATTGCAGTATGTCTGAATTAAGTGAAAAAAAATTTTAAGAAACAAATCTGGCCTGGCTAAAAAATATTGGCACTGTAGCCTTAAATTAAATTGTAACAACAAAAACTATCTTAACTGGATGGCAAGGAAGCCGTGGCCAAGTGGGTTTCCCATGGTGAAGATCTTCACCATGGGAAACCCGGTTCAAGATCAACCTGCCTGGACACACAGCCGCAGTGCTCTTGAGCAAGACACCGACTGACACGTCAAACTGATTCCCGGGCACTCAAGTTGGCCCCCTGCTCAAGTGTTCTCCGATGGCTCAAATTTCATGTACATGACAAACCAAGATGGTTCTTATTTTCTTCTTCTATGAATACTTAATGTCCCTTTTGTCCCTGAGCTGACAACACAAGCGAAGAGTTATTCATGCCGTGAGAGTGCTTTGTTGGAGGTCTGCTGTCTAATTATGTGCTATTGTGTTTGCAAAGAAATAAAATGTATGATACAGCGCGGTTGAACATTTGTGCTAATCTAAGAGAAATTGTTAACCCTAAAATGCCATTCGTATCATATTTGATACATGCAGTTTCATTATGCAACTCATTCTTGACAGGACATTAAATCATCTGTTTCAAATTTGATACTGCAGGTTTAAAAATGATTTTCCCCAAATTTTCAGTTTTTGATGTAATCTACATAATGCTTATAAATGTGATACAACAAATATCTAAAACAAAATAATATGGCAAAAATATTTTTGTGAATTTTGTTCTTAGGGTTAATGAACATCTCAGTTCCCAAAAATCAGATTTTTCTGGCTATTCCTTGATGGGTCAGGCATTAAAGGTTTAAATTAATACCTTTTGGCATAAAGACCAATCTTAGGATGATACAGCTCATCTTATGGATACCATCAGGTTGTACAAGGTCAATGTAAGGGTGTAGTCACGAATGGTATGTTCTCCAAACTGACAACACTCATGTCTGAAATAATTTGAGCTTGTCTAATTGAAGCTTTCTCCTTACCAGCAGCCTTACGTGTAACGTAATGATTTTTTTTTTCATCACAACTAATTGTTTCCAAGCAAAGCAAGTAACTGCTGGCACGCAGTTCCTCATCCCTCACTTGAATGCTGTGTGGCATTGTTGTCTGGCTGCCACACCGTGTCAACTCACCCCGTGGAAACTAACGCATGTGGCTGATATATTTGAATAGAGTCCACGACATCAAATGCTTTAGGGAGAGGCCCGTGAGAAGCCATGAGTCACTGCAAAGCCTTTCTTTGCTACGTGACTCAATGGGGGCATTTTATTTGTCAAGGTTGAGCTGCACCTACTGCTTGCCTAGTGAAATCAGAATTTGTTTTGGTCCAGCAAAGAGACAAAAAAATGTTGATGTGAAATGTTTGGCTAATATGTAAGGAGATCTAGAAATGAAGGAGTGACAGTGGACTGGCATCTTACGTTGCTCAAGAGCTCCAGCAGAGCGGCTTGGTTACCATCGGCGATGCCCAACGAGTCCTTGATGACGCGCAGCAAGTTGTTAAGGAAGCCAAAGCTCACCTGCAATGAAAGACATGGCGTGACTGTCCAGTAGTGACGATGTACTTTATACACATTACATTGCACAGCGAAAGACATGGCGTGACTGTCCAGTGACGATGTACTTTATACACATTACATTGCACAGTACAAAGACATGCCTGTTGTTGCATCAAGATTCTACTATTTCTTTTTGAATCACAATCAGCAAATGAGCGGTAAATAAAAGCCCGAGTTTACATGGCATCCATCCCGGGGTGTCTCACGCACGACATTGCGAGTTACGGTCAGACGTCTCGACATCTCATGTTGTTTCTGAGCTGAGGGAGGCGAGTGTTGCAATTGTTTTTGACGAACAAAAGCCAAACGCCACACAAGAGACTGATAACGTGACGGGCTGATGATTTATTGAAGTGATACGTGCAAAGTTATTGGGCCCGTCTGCTGTGCTGCCGTTTAAGCTCACCAAGCAAAGCTCACTGAGGTTGGCAAACAGCCTCCAGGCGTCAATGTCAGCCAGGCAGGTTCTCATCTGAAGGTTCGTGAGTGTCGCCAAAAACACCTGAACGCAACAAAAGAGTCCCGACGGACAATCGGCTTAGACAGACAACCAAAAGACTTCAGCATCAGGAATTCAGAGGGGAAAATGTAAAGAACAAAGCAGCAGGTGTCGGGTTTTTATTTCGGTTTGGTGTGTTTATTTATGCTCCTGCGTGCGTATTTGGGCGTGCGGGAGGAGCTATTGTGTGGTGAAAAATCACCTCTTTGAGAACCATGAGCTGATCCAGGAAGTAAACACACTCGCTGGTGAACAGCTCCCAGATGGCCTCTTGTCTTTTAAAGCCCAGAGGGTCAGAGGTGGCGCTCCACTGGGACGACTGGTCCTGCAGGAACTCTGCTACGGAGTAGTCCTGCACAAAAAGTACCGAAAGCTAGCACGGTTCATGCTGAGAAATTAGTTTCAAGATCGGAGTGACAGAATGGCAAGAAAGCGCTTTGGTGTAAAACACGGATCGCATTCTGTGATGTTTTTCCCACCGTGGGGATCCACTCAAGCGTGCGCAGTGCGTAGTGATATTTATATGCTGCAGGGTTACCGCCAAGAAAAGCAGGTTCTTGCACAAACTTGTTATTTCAGAGTAGCAGGTTCCACACTGATTCTATTTGGATTAGAAATCTGGATGTGTTATCCTCTCAATGTGAATAATGCATCGAGTGAAACAAAAAAAAAAAAAAATCCCTCGCAGCACAGTGAAGACATATTTACACAACAAATAGCACGGTGCTTCGGCTGCTGCTGACAGAGGACATTTCTCACCTTATATTTCTGAAGGTCAGAGTTCCGCCAGTCCTGGATTTGGACTGTTGAGAGATATCCTTCAATATCCGACACCGACGTGCTTGTTTGGGACTTCCCTTTTGTCTGAAAATTAAAAAGGCATAACTGAAAAAAATAAAAGTGTTATTGTGTGCGTGTTTCTTTTTGAGTGTGTGTGTGTGTGTGTGTGTGTGTGTGTGTGTGTGTGTGTGTGTGTGTGTGTGTGTGTGTGTGTATCACAAGCAAAAAAGTTTAACCAAAGCAAAAATGCGGTAGCGTGCGGCTGTGCGCATTCAGGCCCAGCCTTGCATGATCAAAAATTAAACGAATCAATTTGGCTCAACTTCTACACTGGGCATTTCCCCCAATTGCAAACTCTGCGAGAGGAAAAAGGGGATGAGGAACCATATTAATCTGCTTTGTTAAATGGGTCAGGGGACAATGTTGAAACCGCAACAAACACACACGCACACATCAAAAGAAACCGTGAACACAACAGCTGCTAAACCACAAATAAGACTTACTGTGCTTCGCCTTGAAAAAGGCCACTTTGACTTCTTTGTGTCTGCAAAAACACACAAAAGAGTGACGATCACAAAGGGAAATGAATGTGAAACTAAACAATGTGCTGGCAAACTGTAGTTACAAATGAGTTGGCCGATGTGAGAGAGCTCCTTGGTTTGATGGGATTGAAAGGTGACAAGCTAAAAATGCTTTACAAATCATGACTCAAATACATCTGGGGACACTTTTAGCAGCACGCACCTCTGTTGTACAAATGCTAAAGTCGACAGCTGCGATGATTGATCTTAACTGGCAGATTAAGACGAGAGATATGTGGACTGACATGTTGTGAGGAAGCATATAAGTGAAAGCTATCTTTGGTATTCTGGCCAGATGGTGTGACAAAGTACAGTACAAATGGGAGGATTTTTTTTTTTTTTTTTAATATACATACCAGAAAAGTTGTTTAGTATGTCAGCTGCGCCATTGGATACAAACAGATCTCCGGGTGAAACATCCAAGCCAGGTAAACTGACCACTACGGAGCTCCGCCTCCTTTCCTCCAGCCTGAAGTAGACAGAAAAACCACCAGTAAATGAAGAATGAATTGTCTCATAACTCAATAACATAATGATTCATGCCTTTGGATTCGTTTTGTAACATTTATATAAGCAATCTCGCTTTGATAGAGACAATACTTCCTGTACGTCAGGAGGAAATAACTAAATTCCATGTTATCATTCTTCTTGAAATGCCAGTGAAATGCCATCTGCGCTGCGCAGCAAATTGGCCATTTACGACACATGCGGGAGGGCAAAAATAAACACCAAATTGTATGTTTCTGGCCTTTTGACAGTGGCAACCTTGTCAAAGTTTCACTCCATTTGTGTCAAAAGAGACACGCGACGATTGTGGAGCACTTCTCATCCTCTTGTTCCCTTTTCAGCTAACTACCAAGGCATGTCAGGGGGGGAAGAAACCCCCCAGAGGTGTAGCAACAAAGCTCATGGTGTTACTGCTGCTGTGATTAAGGGAGAGATAAACCTGAGCAGAGAACAACTCAAGTAATTGAGTCGTGCTGTGCAGTAAACGCCACTCACATATACAGCAAGACCAACAGGTTGGGTTTGGTATTTTATTTATTTATTTGTTTATCTATTTATTTATTTATTTTACTTTTTTCTTTACATTTCCACAAACGTTATAGTTGCAACTTGCAAAACATACGACAATGTGTTTTTTTTAATTGGCCCACTGGAAAGTGTGTTAGGGTACCTAAAGGGTGATGCTGATTGCCAGTCAATCACAGGAAGGTGCCACTACATGAGCAATAACTGACTCCTCTGTCCCTCAATCTATCTACACAGCAAGCGGACAGGCTGGTTCTGAAGTAAAGGTTCTTCTTGCAGCAGCGTGCCATGTCGTGACAGCTGGCCAGTAACACTTGACAGCTCGTGTGCTTTCACTTCCGAACACCGATAAAAATGTTCCGGGCATCAGAACTGATGAAAGCAGACCATTGTTTCAAGTACGCTGTAAACATCCTTCATTAAAGCGACTTCACTGAACGTCGAATCCATCACAAAGCTCCACTTAGACACTCTAGTTAGTGTCGATGACAGCAAACGTAAGAGGAAGTACAAGAACGACAGACACCCCTGGCTCGCCTCGGCCCGTGATAAAATGCAAAACAGCAGTGGTCCTTTTTTTTTTTCCCCCTTCCTCGTAGCACACAATGAGATCTGAGGTTACATGTCTGCAGTTGAGCTTGCTCAACTGTCAAACAAGCACAAATGCCCACAGGCGGAAATCAGAGCATTCGCGTAGGTTCGTGGCATTCACCCTAGTCAAACTTCCACAGTGATCCATCCTTTCAGGTAAAGTAATACCAAATCAACCTGAAAGGAGATGATAGCGAGTGGGCAGCAGCACACAAGCTTGCAAGAAGGGCACCAACACTGCCCGCAAACCAGGTCAGAGCGTGTGGGCGCGCCTCATTCCGCAGCATCCTCATAATGACATGCTGTTGCTTTGTGTCCAATCAGAAAGCCTCCTCTGTGTCCACTGAGGGCCCTTGTAAAAATGGGCGCTTTGTCCCCTTGCGCTACAGGAGAAATAATGATGCACGAAAACAAAACTCGCACCGCCGATGCCTTTGCAGGGCTCGGCCACGGGAAGAGGCGTAGTGTGCCAACGTGTAATTAAAGAGACAATAGCTGCCTAATTATCCTGCCAGGCAACAGCCCAGCCGCCCATCGGGAGGGGTGTGGGTGGCACTAAGAGAAAACGGCATTAATGAGGGTTTGTCTAGTCCGCACAGAACCATGGGACTCTCAAAACTTAACTGCGCCCCACTAACCAAGACAGGAGTGACAAAGAAAGCTCAATGGGGCTCCTTAGCTCAGAGATCCCCCCCTCTTCTCCCTCATGCTTGTTCACGGGCGCCCAATGACATCAGGCAAGGCCCGAAAGTGTTGGAACAAGATGGGGCCGATTAGGTTTTTGTGGCGACGTCCAGTCATAACAGAGCCAGCTCATCGGGACAATTAGAGACTCTTCAATAGGAGGGAAGAAGGCTTGTGTTCGTACATGCCTCATATTAAAAAAGGGGTCGCCTCAAAAGGCGGGGAGGGGGCGGGGGGAGATGATGCTGACTCAGCATGCAAAACACTCACCTATTCGGGTGTTGCTCCTTCTCCTGCAAAAAAGAAAATAATAATTACAATAATAAAATAAATAATGCAATCACAGACAAATGTCAAGATCAAATTTGAATGACCACCAAGTTTGAAGCTTTCAAAGAAATATATCCCCTTTTTTTTCTTTTTTTTAATGAATATGCCATTATCGGGATAATTAAGGAAAAAAAAGTAGCAACCCCTTGCGAAGTGAGAAAATAAAAGACCAGAAGATTTATCAAGACATGCGCCAATGCTTTTTCATTGGCTCACGTGCCAGAACGCAGGGTTTGGTGGAAATCACTCACGTATTTTTATTTTTTTGCCTAATCCTACAAACAAACAGCGAAGAAAACAACCTTGCCAGAAAAAACAAAAAAAACCTGCGCTGGCTTTGTCTTCCACAGCACTCGGCATTCCACAGCCGACGCAGAGTGCTCTTCTTGCAAAGGTCGCCATTATATCACTTTCAAACACATTCAAATTTGAAACACTGTTTTAAGTGGTCGCTCAGCTTCAAAAGCTTCACGCTATCTCAGGAGAATGCCCGCACCCCATTGAGAATGCGGCGGGTTGAATAGCAGGAGCTGATGAAAAGATCTGCCATTATCTTCTTCCATCGCTCACTGACCCCTCTATTATTAGGTGACTGCTGACTGCCGCGAACGGGGGCCCAGGGAGAGCACTTCCCAGGCCTCGGCGAGCAGCGGGCTCGGCCCGAGCTGTCAGTGCATGTAACTGCTGATTCATTGGCTGTCAAAAGCTTGCACTGTGGATGACCACCGCAGGGGGCAAGGAAGAATGAGCCCGATCGGACTTCCACAAGGAAGGAATGTGTAACAATTTAATTGACAGGCTGGGGATTAAAATCCACACCGGAATACACCACATATAGCGGCCAGAGTCTAATGATGGCATCGAGATGGCATTTTTTTTTTTTAAAGGAAACATGATGCTCTCCCCACCCCACCAGAACTGAAAAACAAATCCCAGAGGTATTATGAACATGCTTGGAACATCATCTGATCAAAACACACTCATGATCAAGAAACTTCTCAGCCTCTTTTGAAAAAATATAATCAGCATTTTTGGAGGGGGCAGTCCTGTTTCATGCAAGTGAGCCACTGCTCACCCCCCCCCCAACAGGGGGCACGCCAACGTCAAGTACGACTCCTGTTGCCATGACTTGAATTAAGCAGAATGTCGACTACGCAGACAGCACTTCCTTACCAAATGGCTCTCGTCAATTAGTGCTGACTTCAAAATCAGAATCTGATTTATTCACTCACTGGAAGTTATCGTTTAGTCTTGACATGAACGAGGCTTCAATGCTGGAAAGCTGGCCACTTCTGCCAGTGCGTCACTACTGGTGTATGACTTCGTGTGATGGGTTAAAAGCAATTTGTGTGTTAAATTGCTGGTGACGGAAAGAATTCCAAATGCAGTTCTTCAATTTGAAGCAATGCTTTTAAAAAAACTTTCGTCACCTGCAATGGTTTCCACTGCACTGGCAGCAGAGCTCAGGTATGCCGTGTGCAATGCTCCCATTTCATGGTCATAGTAATTTTTTTTTCATCTATCTATGCCAGAGATGTAGTGAGAGGCAGAGCAATTAAATTCTCTTCAAGTAGATGGGAGACTGTACTATGAACCTGTTTCTCCACCTGTTGCCATTCATACAACAAAGTAATGGCTTCCTGCGCGTAAATCAGCTTTGTGTTCAGCTAAACAGTCCAAAATTCCACACTAAGTACATTTGTGAGTAAACTGAGACGAGATTATCATTTCAATGTATGTATACTTTGGGAGAGATTTGTTTGGTGTTTGTGTCCTGAGACTTTTCGAATGTAAAATATGCATCTTGACTCAAAAGTTGGCAAAGGCTTGTCTAGCGGTATGGCTGGAATATGCTAATTAGTTTCATGTCCCATGCACCAGTTACGGTTAAGCCAGAATTACTTTTGGTGTTCGGGCGAAAAATTTTACTGCTGGAGGAAGAGAGACTGGAATTAAAAAAAAAAAAAAAAAAAAAAGACAGAGCCTACTGATGTCACCAACCAAAGCGGTTGACCCAACCTTTTTTTTTTTTTTTTTACATACAAAAATGCCACCACTCACCTGTAATTCACTATCGGGAAATCCAAAACCTTTCATAACAGTAGGATGAGCACTGCGACATTGTGGCTTCATGGAAGCGATACCATTGTCGAAGGTCTTTGATCTATGTGATCTGGTTCTCTGTCGGCCACAGGATGAAATTGGCGGATGCTCATGACAGATCTGGCCACCAGCGGCGAGGGGAGACTTTACTCTGTGTAAAGGTGATGATAGGCATGCCATGGAGGGCTCCTCCTGGGTACTCCCCATCCTTGCAGGATCCTGGGAGTCCAACACGGGACGCCGGGTGCTCCTCATCCTCCTCAAGGTCGGAGAGGTGGAGATGCGGCCGGGAGCCTGCCGATCGAACTGGAAGAAAGGTGCGACCATGCCATCATGATCAAGCAAAGGTGGATGCCTCAGCTTGGAGTGTGTCCGTGTGAGAGCCATGTGCATCAACACTGGACTGCTGGTTTGACACTCCTTGTGCTCAAAAGGCTCCCGATCCGTTTGTGTCTCTGCATTGACCACACCTGTGGCGACCACTTCATTTTCCACCCATTCAATGTAACTCCAGTCCATCTTCTTTTCAACATTCTGGTCTTTGTCTTTCATCACATCATGCTTCATTGTAGACATTTTAGCCTCAAAGGCATCGTAGTGCAGCAGGTTTTCAGAAAGTGTGAGGTTTTGGGGCTTGGATGCTTTGCCTCCTCTGATTAAAAGGTCAGATCCTGCGGCATTCCAACACAATTCACGCCCAGACCTCTGGAGATCCTGGGGAATAAAAGTGAGGAGAAGGGGGGCGGTTACTCGAGTCAATGTGTAGGCAAAACAGAAACTGTCTTAAAGGCCTACTATTCTTCTGAACAGGACGTTGTAAGGGCACTGAACATTCAGAATTCTCGTGAGGCAACTTTTCATGGTTATTTTTACCAAGTCTTCTCAACGGTGGCAGAAGGCAACCAAGTGGATTACAATGTTTATTTCATCTGACGATGGCGCAACACAAAAAGAGTCTCAGTCCCAGACAGGGTTGCATGCTCGCAGTTAGTTCACATCCGTGAACGCTCCGCAGTGTGGTGTACTTGCAAGCTACGTCGAGTCAGTTTCACGGCTATTGTCGCCACATTATCATTGTTTCCTTTCAAACCGAGCCACCTGCTACGGGCTCCTCCACGAGGCAACAAAGGAACTCCGCGACGTCTTCTCAACGCGTCACTCACAATCCGCGCTAATGGACAATCGGCGCGCCCGGCACACGAGCTCATTACAGTGCAACCGAGTCAGGTGTACTTACATACGTGGAAACGTAACTGCCGAAACGTGAACCAAGTGGTCGCCGGCGGGTAAAGTGAGGAAACGTGACCGGGGAAGGGGGCGTCCTGATCGGCTGGTACAGCCTAAAAGCCGAAGCGGCCCGAATAAAATCCTCCCGAAGATGAAATCAAAGAAAAGGGAAATAAACAGTCTCGGTGCGTCTGTGGTCATCCGTCAAACGAAACGACAACATCAAAAATGAAGAAGCAGGGGCTCTTGATGACGTGAGGGCGTGGAGACTTAGGCAAGCCAAGTTGGTGTAAGGTGCGTCTGTACAGCGCCTGTATGGAAACATCGGGATATACCGTGAGCGCGCACGCGCTCTCATTCAAGTATAAACTTGATCGTTTGCTTCTTCAATCAAGTGCTAACCATAATCAGTTTTACTGGCACAACATTCCTTATTATTATTGAAAGTCTTTTTTTCAAGCGGTACCAGTGCCAGCTGCAGTGCAGCAGTTGAAACTCAAGAGTTGTTCTTAAAACAAGCGTTTAAAATGTTTTTGTTCACTGGTTTAAAATAGCGGACGAGTGTTTTTATTTCAAACACGTTCAGCAGGTGACTCACCTTGTTTGTGTACAATATGAACACTAGGGGGAGACGTAGGTCAAGTATTAAGACCTATTGCAATGCTGGACTTGAGAAGCTTCATATCCTAAAGTATAAATAGGATAAAACATCAATCAACATTGAGCCCCCACCCCTTCCCCCCTTTTGGCTTGTCCGGTTGGGAGTGACCACAACGCGTCATTCTTCTCCATCCAAGCCTTATTCTGCATCCTTCTCTGCAACATATGCCCTCACGTCTTTCTTCGCCACATCAGTCAAACTTCTCTTATCTCTTCCTCCAGCTCTGTTGCCTGTCAGCTCCATCCTTATTATCCTTCTACATACCCGTTATCTCTCCTCTGAACGTACCATCTAAGTCGGGTCTATCTAACTTTGTGTCCAACATATCTAACATCTAATGTGGTCACTCCCAAATAGAACTCTACCATTGTCAGCTCAGCCAAAAAAAAAAAAAAAGTTTATTTCATCAGTCCTACCATTTAGCAAAGTAGTTCCCCTTCATGATCACTGAATCATGCATCTGTACTATTTAGGCTGCATATATTAACACATCGGTGGCACGGTGGATGCCTGGTTAGCAGGTCCGCCTTACAGTGCAGAGGTGCAGGGGTCCGAGCTTCCTGTGTGGAGTTTGCATGTTCTCCCCATACTCGTGTGGTTTTTCTCCAGCTACTGGGGTTTCCTCCCCCATTGCAACAACATGCATGATTTATTTGACTTATTTATTCATTTTTGCAGCAACATACACCTGCTTAAAGAAAATGTCAATTATTGTCCCATAGTGCCCTCGAATTTCTTTTAAAAAATGCAAATTGTGTAAACAGGAAGCACAATTCCACAAAATTCAAACAATATTAGTTATGTAACCACACTTGCCCCACTAACACACAAAAGAGACTCCAGTTTGTGCGATTGCCTGTTGATTATGCCGACTTTTATTGTGTATGCCGATGCATTTACGATCACATCCACATTTTAAGAAGTGACAAGTGAAATATCAGGTAAAAATAAGAATTGTCCTCTAGCAAATGGTATAGATGAAATTATCTTTCACTTCCCCAAGTGCAAAAATCATACAACTTATGTCCCTTTGGCACTGACCAGAAATGTTGTGTTATGGTAAGTATATAGGACCCCAATGCAGAGACTAAGATGGGAGCAATTCAGAAAAAAGGTCGGTTTATTTTACTTCATGAATTGTCAGGCTCTGGAGATAGGAGGCTGGGTGGCACAGTGGTTCGAGCAGTCAGGTAAGGCAACGCAAGACCTAAACAGTAGGGGAGACAACAAGTTAGAATCCAAAAATAGACAAAGCACAAGAAAAAGTGGTCTTCCAAACAGGAGTGTTTACCAAGAATGATGCAATATTCCAACAGAGGTTTGGAGTGAGGGTTGGAGTCTTGCCTGTTGCTGCATTCCTTGCGGAGAATCAGGTGTGCTTCATTCTGCTGGAGGTGGAGCCACACACCTTGCAAAAACACAAGAAGGGAAACAGAACACCAACACTGAGCCCTAACACTACCTACCCCTTCGAAAGCCTCCACCCGCCATCCTATGGGTCTTGTCAGGGTGCAAAGCGTAAAAGTCATCCAGAAGACTAGGATCCAGACCCAGGGAGCGGATCACCCATGAGTAGTGATGGGTAAAATAAAGCCACTGGGGTATTGCTTCAGCTAAAGGTTCATCACTCAATGCTTCATTCACATTACTGTAGTTCTCTACTGACATCTGCTGTACAGTGGCAAGTAGAGCAGATAAAATCGCGAAATGCTTTTAACTATGATGAAAGAATGTGCCAAAATTAAAGCTTCATGAATCATTGAGGCTCTTCAGCAAATCGGTTTGCACATGATTTTATGCAATCTTGCTTCATTTGGTCTACGGTGCCATCAAGCAGTAAACTGTACGTATACTGTACGCAGAATGAAATAAAATTGTAGGTGTAACAGTGACTAAATGACCGTAAGTAGCAGTATTGCAATTTTAGCAGTAGGTTTCTAGTGCAAATATGGAATAAGGAATAAAAATAACAGTGAGAACAATGCTTATGAATAACCCTGAATAAAGAGGAGTTTAGAACTGTCATGATTAAAGGAAGCGTGAACCCATGACCTTCTGTTTGGAAGTGTTTTACTCCATCAACTGTGCCACAAGTAGGGGGATGTTTAAAAGGCTAGTAGTGGCAAGCTTGAGAAGGGAAATGCAAATGATGGACATTCTGACGGGGGCGCTCCAGCTTCAGTCTAACAACAGGTTAATGGTAATCACTATGAACCAATGAGGCGTCTATGGGCTTTGGGTGGCTCTCGATTTCCTGTGGAGGGAATGGCCGAATGAAGACAATGAGTAGGGCAAAACATGCTCCAAATTAACTCTGGACAGTTTTGACCAATCTATGTGAGGATTATGCAGGCCCAGCACGATGGGAAATGATCTGAGGGACTCAAATAAAGTGAGATGGTTTCATCATGACTGAGGACAATGGGACAGTACGGTCGGTAATAGTAGCCAATGACTTGCCATTCAGAGCAAAGATTGTCTTGGATTTGGGAAGGGCCCAAATGGGGATGTTGCACTGGAAAACAAAATAAGTCAATAAAATTGTCTTCACCCTCGAAGTCCACCAAGGCCACGAGTGCAAATGAGTTAAAATTGCATGTAACAGTATCTGGAAATTGAATTCTTTGGGTTGAGGTTTTAGAACAGATCCGTACATTTTACGGCCAAACATGGCCCGCGGCCTGGCTCTTTACTGTCTTGCGGCCCGGCTCTTACTGGCCCGCAAAGAGTTGCTTGGAAATTAAGAAAATAAGAGCTACTTTCAAAATTTTCTATAGTGCGTGGACTAAAACAGCAGTACTTTTACTTTGAAACCTATTTACAGTGTGCGTGCGTCGTTTACGTACAGGTACTCTCTCCGAGTCCATGTGATTAGCACAAGTCATTGTAATGGTAACCCTTCAAAATGTTCGCCCATGCCAAAAAACGAAAGGTGGACCCTGAATGCCGTGGTTACAAGAAAATATGAACCGTTAAGTATTTATTTACTGAAGTCAGTACAGACTTTTGACTCAGGCTGGGAAATATCCAAAGGTTTGCTAACGAAGCCAGAAAAACAACAAGGCCATTTTACCAAGCTACACGCAGCCCAGGAAGCAGCAACCAGGACCAGCTTTGTGATAGCCCACAAAATCGCAAAGAACTGTCAGCCATTTTGGGCGGGAGATTTTGTTTGAGTGCTTGATGACTCCCAGTGCTAATGTGGCTATCAAATCCAGCTACAGATCTTCTCTTAGTGATGATCATCTGTCTTGTGTGCTTCACGTTTCCACCTCAAACATTCAACCTGCTTTGATGCACTTGTTGAAGCTCAACAGAAGCTAGATTTATCTCACTGAACAAGAAAAAAAAAACACTGAAACATGTTTACTTAGATTATTTTCTGCATTGTTTGGCACTTGGGACAAAAATGTTGTGAGTTATGTTACATTATTCCTGGCACGCAAAGACATTGTGGTATTTTAAATGCAAAGTTAAAATCAGAAAGCATTGTAGTGTTAATGTTACTGAAAAGGAGTCACAAATGTTGCACAATTACCATTTATTGCATAATTTCACTGAATAGTTTTTTTTTTTGTAAAACAACTGCGGTTTCTCATTATCTACCAATAACACATACGCCTGTCACCTTCTGTCAAGAATGTCATTTACTTATTTCATAGTAGAAAGGGTTCTGTCAGTCGTCATCTGTACCTGTGGGTAAAAAACAAAAAAAGCAAAAAAGGACGTTTCGCTTCTCTCACAGAAGCTTCGTCAGCGGTAGACAACCCTGAAGTCTCCGTGAAGACTCCGGGAAGTTGCTCTGCGCTTTCATAGTAGAAATAAAATTGATAACCGGACTAGATTTCAAACTTTTGGCCCCGCCCCCCACAATATTTTCTGCTTCTCAGTTGTTCCCCAGGGAAAAATAATTGCCCATCCCTGGTTCAGGAGTACGGGGCACCGACACCCCTCTGATGGGTGAGGATCCCTGCTCAATGAGGTAGGGGCTCTAGTAAAGCCCCAATCCCACTGAGTGGCGAACAATTGCGAGTGTTTTTGTTTTCAAAGATAGCATATGTTGCATTCTCGTCAGGGTTCTTTAATGTAGCAAATGTTTTGAATATGTTCAACAATTTATTGTGAAAATAAAACTCACTAAAAGTGTTGGCAAACGTTCGGTGAACTTTTTGTGAATCGTGACCTTGGACGGAATCTGACGTGACACGCATTTTTCTAATTTCGCCATTAGCCGCAATTGTTCGCCTCTCAGTAGAAAAGGGTAGACTCATCAAGTTGATGTGACTTTGAGAGTGCCCAGTACAAAAGGGTGGAGCTTCCAATGTGGAGTAAAAATAATCTGATTGGCAAATACGTTCAAACGTACTTGCAAGTACATTCAAACATATGTTACATAAATTCTAACGTAAGTTCATTCAAACGTTCTCGCAAATACGTTCAAACGTACTTGTAGGCTAAATGCTACAAACATAGCCTTTTCTCATAATTCCACAGGGTATTGACTTGTGCATACATTAAGGGAAAATAATTCTCCATATATAATCATACACTGCAACCAATTCAGCCAATTAAGATAAATAATGATTCCTTCCTTAATTTGGGAACATACTAGTATTGGTTTGATTACAAAAGGTTTAAATCCGTTTCTTCATTCCCCCTGAATGCCACTGCGTTTTTTGCATGCAGAAGTCAATATCCCATGGCATTATGGGAAATGTGAAACGTAAATCAAGCACTGCAGACATAATAAAATCATAAAATTACAAATGAACAATGTTTACTCATTTAACTTGTGAACGTATTGGCATAGTGTAGGCCAAATGCTTGAAAAAAACAACTACATCTGTAGGAATGCATTTAGTCTACAAGTACGTTCGAACGTTTTTGCGAGTACATTCGGACGTAGTTGCCAGTCATAATATTTTTATTATAATTACACATTGGCAGCTTCGGGCTTCCGTACACGTGCGCCCTCACTTAAATCTTGCCCTAGGGAGTCGTCCACATTGCTCACAGCAAAAGCCGGCCCTTGCAACAAGGCGTATTGTAGTGAGGGCCTGCTTGGCTGTAAAGGAGCACTGAGCGGAATTTGCTCAGCGGCCTGACAGCAGCAAGTCTCCGCCCCCTTGAAGTGGATGTGAAAAGCAGATCTCTGCCACTCTGACATACAGGAAGAAGTTCAATAAGCTTGACAGAAGACGCCACTTCTTTCAAGAAGTTCGTGTGAAATACAAATACACGTCCTTTGCGCTACTTGAATCGGCCCACTGATGAAGTCGAACATGAAGAGGGAAAGTTGATGATCTGGACGAGCGCCGCAACGCGTGGATTACTTCAAGCAAGACATGGGGGCAATGGAGGAGGCAGGACGAGTTTGAAGCAGATCTTCACGTCTCCAAAATGTCAGAGCACAGATCCAGTTTCCTTCACATTGGAGACATCGTGTCTCTCTACGCGGAAGGCTCGGTGAACGGCTTCATCAGCACTTTAGGGTACGTCGCTCCTCACCGTTCCACGTCTCTTTCAAACTAAGCAATCTGGACGAAGAACTCTTCCACGTGTGTGTGTGTGTGTGTGTGTGTGTGTGTGTGTGCGTGTGTGTGTGTGTGTGTGTGTGTGTGTGTGTGCGCGCGTGCGTGCGTGCGTGCGTGTGTGTCGCTCTCTCTGTTTCCCTCACAAGCTAAAATCACACAATCATGTAAATGGAACTCTGCAGCCGCTTCCCGTCCAATACTTGACGCAAAAGTAACTGGTATGCAAAGCAGGAAGACAAGTGCAAACGATTACGATCGACTTTCTTTTTCTTTTTGGTTGTGTCCCACTGAGGAGGAAGTGGCGCTTGTTCGTGCCATGCTGCTTACGTGCCACAAAATTTCCCACTTAAGTGAAACCGCGATCAACAGTAGTCAACTCAACAATGCAGGGTGGAGACTCATGACACTGTCCTGGTGGCGTTTTAAAAATGAAGGCATTTTTGCTTGTGCACTGCAGTGCTATTTTTGTAATCTAAAAATAGTGGACTGTCAATCACTTAACAGGAAATTACACCCAACATAAAACGTAAAAAATAACTTGATAAGAGGGATCGACAAGTACCGATCCAAGGTATCGTTTTTCGGCCGATAACGGTCTTAATACAGGGTATTGGGTACTGAAGAAGGATGCCGATACCATCCACCAATCTCCATCCATCCTAATCTGTTTTTCCTCACGAGGGTCGTGGGCATGCTGGAGCCTATCCCAGCTGTCTTTAGGGAGTAGGGAAGGTACACCCTGAACCGCTTTCACTAGTTAATTGCGTGCAGGTTCTTTAAAAGTCCTTCTGGAACAAATTCCACAAATTTTTGTGAATGGAAGCGCCTTTGCATTATTTTGGGTACATACCTGGAAGGCACAATTGTTTTTGATCTTAATTTTACTTTTTACCTTGACCATGACACATGACGCAGATTTTTACATTTTTTATTTGCCCTTCATAATAGTACATGCCTCTTTGTGAAAATCATTGCACCATGACAATGCACATTTTGGTACTGATTAATCCATCCATTTTCTTATCTGCTTATCCTCATGATGGTCACGGGCGTGCTGCAGCCTATCCCAGCTGTGTTTGGGCAGTAGGCAAGGTACACCCTGAACTCGTTGCCAGCCAATTGCAGGGCACACATAAACAACCATCGTGCTCACAATCACACCTAGGGACAATTTAGACTGTCCCACGCAGAACGTGCTGTGAGGTGGACGTCCTAACCATTTGTCCACCGTGGCACCAGCCACCAATACTTAAGACAAAAACAAATCTGATATCGAACAAGTCTTCCTTGCTCGTAGTTGGTGCTAAACTTTGGCCATTTGACACCTCAGTGAATCATCAAATCTGTCAGAAAGACAAAGGTCTTTGCTCAAAATGATCTGTTATTGTACAAATTGAATTTTATATTTCATAAGTACAAGAGAACAGGTGTCAAACTCAGGACCCGGGGGCCAGATCCAGCCCAGCACATCATTTTATGTCGCCGACCAAAGCGAATTATGTGCATCAATGTAGTTTCTTTCTAAAATACCAAAATTGCAAATTGTCGTCACTTTAAAAAAAATTGAGATATTGCAAGCTTTTTTTTTTTTTTGTAACCAAACGCCCCTTTTAAAATAAGTGCAATCATATTTGAAACAAACAGATATTTAGTTTCTTAATCGTAACCTTCCTCTGAAACCCACAAACCAAAAGTAGTTTGCCCACCTGTATTGGTGGTATCGATATTGGGATCAGGATCAGCGAGCGATACCCAAGAGTGAATACTTGTACTGGTATGTGTATGTTAAAAAAAAAAAAAAAGTAGTATCGAATTTATCTACTTAATATCAAATAGTGCAAACATGATATGAGTATGTCTATGGAAGATTTCAATATTCTTGTTTAGCACTATTTTCTCCAACACGTTTTGAGTCAAGGCACACATTAATGCAAAGAAAAACTTCAGGGCACACCACCACACAAAACCATGACAAAATATATCCTGAAATAAATGGCCATCTCGTCTCAATCGACTCCAAAATGTACAATGTGAAGTCTACGTCGATTCAGCTAAACACAACCTCTTGTTCCGTTGTATGAATGCAACAGGTTGAAACACAGGTCACTTGTACTTTCTGCCATCCAGTGGAAGATCATTTGTTTGTGTAGCACGTTCCGATACTGCAGGGCTCACCAACTCCGGGTCTCGAGGATCACTCTGCTGCATGTTTTAGACGTCTCCCTCCTCCAACACAACTGATCAAAATGATCAGGATCGCTCTTGAGGTTCTGCAGGGCTCACGGATCAGCTGATCATTTGAATCAGGTGTGTTGATGGAGGGAAACATCTCAAACATGCAGAATAGGGGCCCTCGGAGGACAGGAGTTGGTGGCCCCTGCTGTACAGTATGTTACTGGCATACATAGATAAACTAAAATACATAATTTGTCGTTAAAAAAAGAAGAAATACATATATATATTCTGATCAATTTGGACCACATACGCCGTGATAACCTTTTTGCCGCTCTGCCTTCTCTCCTGCAAATCAACATTGTGCGGGCAACAGCCATCTGTAAAAATATTTTTGCTCAGTCTAACCCAAAGAAACGCGTTTGTGGTTTCTCATCATGAGAGTACAGCACTACCATGAGTACAAAAGCAGAGTTGAAATTCAATATTTGGCATTTGTAACTAAGGTGAGAGAAGAATAAGGCGGAAGACACTAACAGGTAGCTTTAGTTTGTTGGCCATTTCTCAGTTGTTCTGTTCTATTGAACCCAGGTCACACTTGAGAAAATACAAACATGAATACTTAATGGTTAAGCAATCTTTATCGTCCTGTTACTTGTGTTGTACTTTAGATCTCTCAGTCTAATGAACTGCCAGTATTTTATAGGTTGGTTACCTGGCCAACCTAAATCATGGGTTACCAACATGATGCCTGCAGGTTTATGTAACTCCCAGGGCAACATGAATGGTTCACCAGTGATGGGACGTCGTGTTGTCCTATGAACATTTGAAAATGTAAACTCTTGCATTGATTAAAAAAAAAAAAAAAATCACAGTAAAGTTTTCTTTCCATATTGGTATTTATCTGTTTCCTAACTGTTAAATCGTTTTTGATAATTATTGTGGAAAATCATGTACATGAGCAGTGTCTTCACCGGTCCTAGATGAATTTCTGTATGTTGTGGAAATAAACATACGCCAACAGCAATTCGTTTGGCTGCACTATAGCCGACCCTGAATTGAAAGCATTTCAGCGTGCCCCCGTGCTATTTGAATCCTGCAAAACAAGCACGATCAACTGGCTGAGGAATGACTTTGCCCCACCCTCTCTTTCTCAATATTGGTCTTACGGTTTGGGACACTTTGTTCCTCAAAAGTTTTTAAAACCAGATTTTCTAGACATTTTGTTCTTCTTTTAATTTCAAAATGCCAAAGAGGAACCATATTTCTAATTTGGATAAACATGCAGAATAGGGGCCCTCGGAGGACAGGAGTTGGTGGCCCCTGCTGTACAGTATGTTACTGGCATACATAGATAAACTAAAATACATAATTTGTCGTTAAAAAAAGAAGAAATACATATATATATTCTGATCAATTTGGACCACATACGCCGTGATAACCTTTTTGCCGCTCTGCCTTCTCTCCTGCAAATCAACATTGTGCGGGCAACAGCCATCTGTAAAAATATTTTTGCTCAGTCTAACCCAAAGAAACGCGTTTGTGGTTTCTCATCATGAGAGTACAGCACTACCATGAGTACAAAAGCAGAGTTGAAATTCAATATTTGGCATTTGTAACTAAGGTGAGAGAAGAATAAGGCGGAAGACACTAACAGGTAGCTTTAGTTTGTTGGCCATTTCTCAGTTGTTCTGTTCTATTGAACCCAGGTCACACTTGAGAAAATACAAACATGAATACTTAATGGTTAAGCAATCTTTATCGTCCTGTTACTTGTGTTGTACTTTAGATCTCTCAGTCTAATGAACTGCCAGTATTTTATAGGTTGGTTACCTGGCCAACCTAAATCATGGGTTACCAACATGATGCCTGCAGGTTTATGTAACTCCCAGGGCAACATGAATGGTTCACCAGTGATGGGACGTCGTGTTGTCCTATGAACATTTGAAAATGTAAACTCTTGCATTGATTAAAAAAAAAAAAAAAATCACAGTAAAGTTTTCTTTCCATATTGGTATTTATCTGTTTCCTAACTGTTAAATCGTTTTTGATAATTATTGTGGAAAATCATGTACATGAGCAGTGTCTTCACCGGTCCTAGATGAATTTCTGTATGTTGTGGAAATAAACATACGCCAACAGCAATTCGTTTGGCTGCACTATAGCCGACCCTGAATTGAAAGCATTTCAGCGTGCCCCCGTGCTATTTGAATCCTGCAAAACAAGCACGATCAACTGGCTGAGGAATGACTTTGCCCCACCCTCTCTTTCTCAATATTGGTCTTACGGTTTGGGACACTTTGTTCCTCAAAAGTTTTTAAAACCAGATTTTCTAGACATTTTGTTCTTCTTTTAATTTCAAAATGCCAAAGAGGAACCATATTTCTAATTTGGATCTTTAAAAAAAAAAAAGGGAAATCCCTTCTTAACTATTTAATTCCACACTCTGGAATTTCACAGAAAAGCTCCTAAAACTGAATAGCACCTGTGTTGATACAAATGCAAGGAGACAAATAGGGACAGTAAATATCAAAGTGTCCATGATGTGATTGTATGGCGAGGCAGTAAAATAACTTCGACAAGGAGCGCTCTTAACCTCTTGAGAGATTACCTCTAGGCAAAGAGCCCAACCCCTGTGAGCACACTTTTAGTTGAGCTGGGCGTAGTGTCTTTGTTTGCATCGGTTAACATCAAATCTCTTCACCACTCACACGCCTTTTATATTCCCAACAACCAGAAGTCAGAAGACATTTCAGGTTATTCCAAGTTCACCTGGGCCGTCCAGATTCATCGACACTATGACGTACTGTGATGTTGTGATAACGTCCTAAAAAAGTCTGAACGGTGAAACGTGTACGGTTGAAACACAATTCCGGAACCCTGGTCGACGTGACAATTGACCACAATAAGAGTGCTCAAGGTTGATGGAAGTTTAAATGCATACTTTTCCAGAATGGTTTGCTCAGAAAGTTTTGGTCTGAATTGAAAGATCTCAAAGGCATTAGCGGTTCCAGTCTTTTTTTTTCTTCTTCTTCTTCTTTTGCTGCACGGTGTGTTTACAGTCTTCTAAGTTTCTATGTCACCAGCATGCAGGAGCAGGCATGTGTTGTGTAAAATATCCTCCACGGATAACGTTTCTTCTCCCGCCTTTTCCTCATTCTGTTCTCTCGTCTCTATCTTGTTGTTTCAGTGTGTTTAACACCGTCTCCGGGGCTATAATTAGCTCTTGTGTGTCCAGCCTGGTTGCTTTATCTGTGGTTCATGGTTAACCCACTTACTGAGAAAACCGGACACACAGAGCGAGTGTGTTCGTCAAAGCTCCTCCTTTGTTGATTGGCGTTACTTATTCATGAGCTTTGAGCACTTTCTTGTTCACCTGTCTTGCACTGTGTGATTTCGCGTGTTGGCTTCAAGTTTCGCTCAATCTCATCCTAATAGGGACTTTTTAGGAAATAGAGCTCAGGCTATGGATTGACAGTGACCAACAAAGGGCTGGGCTTGTTTAAGCAGTTACCAGCGTTGCATGAATCGGGTGATTGTGCATTGCATTACAGCAGGATGAATGGATTTGCTTGTGTTTTTCCGCCTTTTGTGTATTAGTATTGAATTGAGTGTAAAGAGTAATGCGGCAATAAAACTGTCAACATCCACTGACCACAACTTCACAATGTAATGACCTCCATCCAAGTAGAGAATGGCATAATCATCTACTAAGAGACTGTGAAAGAATTCAGTTCATTGTATGGAATTGATTGCTGATTAATCGTGGGTTACTTCAGTCTTAACTTGTTTGCTGTGTAAAGAACAACATAAGCTGAGCTACATCCAAGCAGACCTCTGTTATTGTAGAACTTGTCAAGGGAGCATTAGTCTCACATCTACATTCTATATTACCTTTAGCGATCAAGGAAATCTGGTCAAATGGACACCACTAATTATGGTGCATGAGTTAAGTGTTTGTTTTTTTTTTTTTGTTTGTTTGTTTTTTGTTTTTTTTTTTGTCCGATATGGTATATTTAGTTTGGGTTTAGAACTGCAGTTCATCAAACTGAGTGGCGTTGTTAACATGCGTACGATATTAATTTAGCAAGAATGACTGAATACTGAAAAAAAAAAAAGGAAACAAAAACAACACAGCTCTCTGCATGATGCAGTGCAGTTGTACTATGAACACAATAATATTGAACTCAACATATCTATCTATCTATCTATCTATCCATATGTATATGTATATCCATCCAGTTTCTGATCTGCTTATCCTCACAAAGGTTGCGGGGCGTGCTGGAGCCGATCCTCCCAGCTGTCTTTGGGCAGTAGGCGGGGGACATCCTGGCCCGGTTGCCAGCCAATCGCAGGGCACACAGAGACAAACAACTATCTGCACTCACACTCACACCTAGGGACAATTTTGACTGTTCAATCAGCCTGCCATGCATGTTTTTGGAATGTGGGAGGAAATTGGAGTACCCGGAGAAAACCCACGCAGGCCATTTAAACTCCACACAGGGAGGCCGGAGCTGGAATTGAACCTGGCACCTCTGCACTGTGAGGTCGATGCGCTAACCACTGGCCCACTGGGCCGCCTTGTATATGTGTGTGTATGTATGTGTGTGTGTGTGTGTGTGTGTGTGTATAGTATATATATCTATATCTATATCTATCTATCTATCTATATATATATCTATATATATATCTATATATATCTATATATATATATATAGATATATATATACATTTTTTTTTCATGCATACATTTTCGACCATTGACACAGCCCATGCGCTTGATTCCGTTTGTGCAGTAGTAGCTACAATTGTAGCCCAGTGAGTGCAAGTCAATAATGTTGAAGCATGCACATTAACTGGAAAAAAAAAAAAACATGGTCTCTAATCAACACTGCACAGTTTCCCTTTGCGGCAACATCCCACTGGTGCTCACTTTCGTAGCCTTCAATGGCTTCATCTTGAATAAGACAACCAAGAACTATGCACACACTTGATAACAGAGAGCAAAAGTGTGTCAACACCAGGCACACACACATTCATGGCTAGTGCACATTATCAGCTACAAGGACAACATGTAATGTTGTTGATTGCACTTGTGTTGCTCTTTTGTGCAGTCTTGTCGACGACAGGTGCGTCGTCCAGCCTGATGCGGGGGAATTGGCAAACCCTCCCAAAAAATTCAGAGGTATGTGCAATAGGCCGCGCACGCAAAAAGCAGTCGAGGCCAACCAAGCGCCTCACCGAGGGCTTTTTGTGTGCTCCGGTGACGTTTTGTTGTGTTTAACTTACTCTGCTTGGTAAATAAACATGTCCTCCAACTCAAGTGCATTTCTGCCTTAATCACAGGCTGACTCATGGAGGTAATACTACCGTGCCTGACTGCTTTGTTCGTCTTCATTTCAGATTGCCTCTTCAAGGTGTGTCCCATGAACAGGTACTCTGCCCAGAAGCAATTCTGGAAGGCGAAACAAGGAAAACAAGGGAGCAACACGCAGGCAGACCTATTCAAGAAGTTACAGGTTTAACTTTATCCAGCCCACATCAGCCGTCATGCATTAACACCTTCCTTGCATACCTTATAAAAAAAAAAAAAATTGGTGACTGTTTTTGCTTCCCAGCATGCAGCAGAGCTTGAGCAGAAGCAGAATGAGTCCGAAAATAAGAAGCTCCTCGGAGAAGTTGTTAAATACAGTAATGTTGTACAGGTACGGCCGATCTGCACACTTGTGTCGTCTGGTTGTCCTCACTGCAGAGCCGTGTTGTGTTTGTTCCGCTTATTACGGCTTGTCCCTGTAGTTGTAATCGCCTCCAGTAATCATTCCTCACGTATGTCAGTAAATTGATTTAATAAGGCAGGTTGTGCTTCAACCGTTTCTCGATGCAAGTAAGATCCGCTGTTATATTACCAATCTGTGAACGTGCCCAATTTTTGGCTCTCAGCTCCTGCACATCAAGAGTAACAAGTACTTGACAGTGAACAAGCGTCTCCCTGCCTTGCTGGAAAAAAATGCCATGCGAGTTTCTCTGGACCCAGCTGGGAACGAGGGCTCCTGGTTCTACATTCAGCCTTTCTGGAAGCTGCGCAGTGAAGGAGACAACGTAGGTACCCTTTTGCTTGCGCTTGTCACTTCTGCCGACACTAACAATGCGCCAAAATGGAAACTCCCTTCTCGATTGTTTGTCCAGTTTCAGGAACTTTTCTGATTTTGTCCCTCTTCTCTGGCTTTAGCAACCTGTGGTTGAAGGTATCGCTCTTGATTGTGCATGACCATTGTTAGTGGCTGAGATTAAGAAGCATGGTTAGACAGGCTTTCCCGCTCCTCTAATCCCGATGTCTTCAGTTTTGCTACACTTTGTTGTAAATACTCCAGTGCACCATTGAAAATTTCATGGTTGCAAAATTGTGCATTCGAAACCACAGTGTGCTTAAGAGTAGATAGCATGCCATTCAGTTATACTGCCCTAATAAAAAAAAAAAATTAAAAAAAAAACGTGTCACACAGAATGGAATGATTTGAAAATCCCGGTAAACTCCTCCTCCTCTAAATACAGTATATGAATAAGCTATTTTTTCAATGCAAAAACACTGTAGTTGGCAAAGGCTGCATCGTCCGTGACTCTGAACAGGGTTATGGATTGATGGACAAATGCAATGTTGTGGATACTAAATAATAATACCGTATTGGCCCGAATATAAGACAGTGTTTTTTACATTGAAATAAGACTGAAAAAGTGGGGGTCATCTTATATTCGGGGTCTAGACATTATACCCATTCACGACGCTAGATGGCGCCAGATATCATTGAAGCGAATGCTGAACTTGACTCCCCAGGCCAAAGTGAACCCCTGCAACGAAGAATAAAAATAAAAATAGCGGTAGCACGAAGAAGAAAAATGAAAAATAGTGGTAAGAAGGAAAAGAGAAGAAAATAATAGAAGAGATAACAGAAAATGGAGAAACGTAGTGACAATCTTGAGAAAAGTGGGTCGAAGATCGGCCAGGTTAACCGGCAGCTGAGGAGAAGTTATGATGTAATTTACATTTCAAAAACCAGAAGCCATTCATTTACGAATGTGATTGCACTTTAGATTTGAATGAGGCAAAATAACATGCTTTTTCTCTCAAATATATTGTTATAATCATTTGTTTCAGATGTACTGTAATTATTTTCTGTATAAAAATTAATTTGGTGTTCAAAAAGTATTTTTTTCAAACTTGAGTCTTCAAAAAGAGGGGTCGTCTTATGATCAGGGCCGTCTTATATTCGGGCCAATACGGTAATAATAATAATAATAATAATAATGGTATCATTGATATGTTATCATGCACAGGACTCTGTCAGAGAATTTGAGAACGAAAAAATAAGGTTGAAAATAGTATTACAAATTAGTTACAGTTTGCCCGTAAAATTCTGAACTTAAAAGAATGTACATGATCCACAATCTAAATTACTGTTAAATAATTCTGATCATGTATATTACGATGCTATGTTATCCTATATTGGAATTCGTACGTCGTTTATCATGCAGAGTGTGATTATTCATACGGTAAACGGAGGACGATTTGCTGTTTGTTTACCCTTACCTATGTATGTATTTATTGCTTGGTGACGGAGAGCATGAGCTATGAGACCTTGTACGCTGCACTCATGCCAGCTCACCGTGGCAGACGTGCTTGTACATGCTGATATCCTATTTGCAGTGAGCATGTTTTCAATTCACCCTGTTGCACACAACACCTCCAAAATGGGATTGGGAGGTTCAGACCTTTTGCATGGAGAGTAATTGGTGGTCAATATCCGTTGTGATGTTTAAGCAACAAATGTCTCCAACTTGATTTCAAGGTGGTGGTTGGAGACAAGGTGGTGCTGATGCCGGTGAACGCAGGGCAGCCTCTTCATGCCAGTAATATTGAGCTCCTCGACAACGCTGGCTGCAAAGAGGTGGGACCACTCGTACATGAACTTTGTAAGTTTCGCTGGTTCACCCGTCTCCCTGCCCCCGCTTCATGTTGCAGGTTAATGCCGTCAGCTGCAACACGAGCTGGAAGGTCACATTGTTCATGAAGTTTAGCGACTACAAGGAAGACATCCTGAAAGGGGTTTGTTCAATTGCTGCCATTTGTGTGGAATTTTTAGTGAATCTGTTTGAACTGGCGGGGTGAACGCAAGCGTGCTCTGCCATGCTTATGTGTCTTCTCCCAGGGAGATGTGGTGAGGCTCTTCCACGCAGAGCAGGAGAAGTTTCTGACCTGTGACGACTACAAGAAAAAGCAGCATGTCTTCCTCCGTACCACACTACGACAGTCCGCCACCTCTGCCACCAGCTCCAAAGCTCTCTGGGAAGTTGAGGTAAAACATGAAATGATTACCTTTTTTTTTTTTTTTTTTTTTTTTAAACATGGTTCAGTGTTCCTCTGACTTGTGCGGACAGCTAATAATTTAAGTCGCTTTTGTAGCTTTATAAAGAAGCTCAAATTAATTGCTTACCACCATTTATTTCTCTGAATGCCTTTTCAATTCCATCTTAACTTGTGGTGAAAATTCCTCACTATCAGGTTCAACTTATTTGCCACAATTGACTTTATTCCCAACACTAGTTGCTGATGTGAAATACGCTGGTGTTTCACTTACGAATGCAAAATGACTGTCAGTGTGTCATTCTAAGGAGAGAGAGAGAGAGAGAGAGAGAGAGAGAGAGAGAGAGAGAGAGAGAGAGAGAGAGAGAGAGAGAGAGAGAGAGGGTTTACTCAGTGGCATTCAGAGCAAACTGGAATTTAAATACAACCGTATTTCCACCAGGTTGAAATTCCTCAGGGCCTGAGGAATTTCAACATGAAGTTGGCCTGTGGCTCAGGCCAACTTCATGCAACAACAAAAGTCATTCTCAATGGAAAAAAATGTGATCTTTCTTTGTGCATTTCCTCATGTTTCAGTTTATTTATTCATTTATTTGTGGGTTTTTATACCCGGTATCTCTTCCCAGGTCGTTCACTATGACCCCTGCAGAGGTGGGGCTGGCCAGTGGAACAGTTTGTTCCGCTTCAAGCACCTCGCTACTGGCAATTACCTCGCAGCTGAGGTGAGGCCTTTTCAACATAACATGCTGATACTTTTTTCGAATGCAGCAAAGCTTCCTTACTTTAGAGATCACGATCTGTATAATTACACACAACTAATCTATCATTTCTTTTTATTGTATTGCATTGTATTATTCACGTTTTGACTATTGTGATGCAATGCTGCACAAATGAGTGAATAAGCACACTTGAGTAGGATGATACTGTGCTGTAGGTGGCAGTCTTTCCTTTGATGAAGGCAGCGTCAGGCCTTTACTGCAGTTTTGATTGGCTGATGGATAGGACCGACCAAGCTTTGATGAGAAAATTCTTCCTTTGAAGTCACTTTTCGTTTTTCTTTCTCTGCAGGAAAACCCTGAATTCAAAGTCAAAACATTGGAGCCCAAGGGAGAGGTGAGTTGGTCTCATGACGACTTTGAGCTAAATGGCATCCTGGGAATCTCATCCTTGCACCAACACATACAGTAGTATCACTTCATAATTTATGCGCAAGAAGGTGAGCCACTTTTTAGATCATGTCACGCCATGAAATGAGTGAGACCGCAAGCGAATGAGTCATGAGAAGGAGTTGTTTGTCTTAACTCCATGCCCCCATCGGTCTCGTTATGCAATTTTGCAAGCTCTCTTCGACTCACAACTCACCGAACACAGACGCACACACACGCATGCCTACTCCTATTCTATATCTAGATTCTCAAGCCCCCAAGCTACCTTGCACATTTGTATTCAGGCAGTGAGCAAACACACAATCTGTCTCACCCTCACACGCTTTCTTATGCCCACGCTGAATTTCAGACACACAGGGGGCTCCTTACATAACGTCTGGGCTGTGTGGAGGGGGTGAGGGGCGCTCTGTGAAATGGGTGGGAAGGTAGAAGACGTGCTGTCTGCTCCGCTCCGCTCGTCTGTGTTAAGCTGCTGGGGTGAGTCACCAGTGGACCGGTGGAGGGGCAGTTGTGGGGCGGGGGCTGGGGTGGTGGGGGGTTATCGAAGCTGAGGTGCGAAGGCACCACGAGGGGGCTTCCGAGTGACATGCAAAGTGGACCGGTGGAGGGGCGGTTGTGGGGCGGGGGCTGGGGTGGTGGGGGGTTATCGAAGCTGAGGTGCGAAGGCACCACGAGGGAGCTTCCGAGTGACATGCAAAAAAAAAAAAAAAAAAAACAGTAGGCGTAATGAACTCATTCACTTCTGCACGCTAATGCTGCAGTATACGCCACTTTACAGACGGCATTGCCGCCTTCCTAAAACAATAAACTAAATATTTTTTAAACTTTATTTTTGTCAAGGATACATGCAAAACTCAATCAAATACTGAATAAATTTATGTTTATTAATAATTTCATTTATGGGGTGGAATTGAATCATCTGTTTAACTCAGGATGTACCTGATATTAGGAGAGGCTAGCATCCTGAGGAGGTGTTATTGGCAAAAAAAATATCTAGTTTTGTGAAAATATAACCTCGGCCATTGTTTTAAGAGGGTGACAATACTGTCATCATAGCCTTGCAAACCTGTTCGACTAAGAGAGCTGTCAATTCAGTTCAGATGACATCTGTCGAATTTAAACCATCAGATTTGGATGTGGCTTCATTTATCAGCAGTTAACCGTGTTTGATGACTGAAGTGAAGGTGAGACATGTCTGACATATGCCACTAAAATTTCACCTGGAGGCATTCAACAATGTGCATCGCACCAAAAGGTAATTTGGCCACACGGGGGCCTCACATGGGGCATCCGCTTTTGATGAACAAATTATTCATGATGACTTGGTGGTGGATGATGAGACATGTTTGCATTAAATGGAGTGTGGAAACCCAGGGCCCACTGTGCAGTACCTAACAGTTGCCGTCCCAAATTTCTAGTTAATTCCCATTTCTTGTTAATTGCCATGCTAAGTCTCAAACTTCTCCAGAGATCCAAAAATCGTTTCCATGTGAAGTTTCTAGAAACCGCACCAGGGATTTTCTGAGTTCTGACCTTTTGAAACCAGAGAGACATGCAGTCTTTTTAAAGAAAGAATGGAGCATTTGTAACGAATGAAAATTTTAGCTTGGGTCAATCAGACAATTTCTTCAGAATCTACCACAATAAAGTGACTGCCTTAAGTAATGTATGACACCCTGTAGTCAGGAGAGAAAACAAAACAAAAATATTCTGATCTCAGTGTATGTATGAATGTAAATGTCCACTTTTTGACCAGTTTCTCACGTATGTACAGTGAAAAATGTCCGTAACATGCCCATCGGCACACGATTAAAAATATGAACTATACAATACAATACTAGAATAAACTAAGACAGCATTCTATTATTTTTGAGGAGAAGAGGGGAAAAATTATGTCATTTTACCAAAATTTAATCATGGGCAACTAATCTACATGGTCACGTGAAATACTTTTTTTTTTTTCAGTTATATAATAGTACACAAAATGCAGACCTTGCCTTACAGTCCATGTACACCAATATGTCTGTCCTCCGGATATTTTTGTTTGTTGCTGTAGGATGAGACGGACTCTGTATATTGCAAGAGAAAGCATCAGGCAGCAGACAAGATTGCTTTTACACTGGTTTCTGTCAAACAAGGCAATGACATCGCCTCTCTCTTTGAGCTGGATGCCACCACGCTGCAGCGCGCTGACTGTTTGGTGCCCAGGTCAGTATTGGACAAGTGACATTTACTTGAGTCGTATTCAGGAGAGGAAAGTAATGTAATGGATAATAAAACTACATTTAATTTATAATGCACTTTTATGAAAAATAAAGCTGTATTTCCCTGAGTACAGAGTGCCTAAAAGTGTCATGGGGGAAAAAAATATATATGTTTCTCCTTGGGACGAGAAAAGTTTCTCATCCTGACGAGAAAGTAGTGTATGTGTTACAAGCCAGTCTGAGCATTGTTTTAAAATGTTCAACATTTGTATTTAGGATTAGTAAAGTCCCATTGTCACTTGAATAAATGTAAAGAAATTGTGACCTTGGTCTTATTGAAATGATCAGTGTTTGTGAAGGGGGATTGCACCCTGCATGATATGGCAGAAATTTTGGATTAAATCTAGTTATGCTAAACATAATTATGGAGCAAGATGTTTTCCAACTCCATTTAAGTCCCATTAAAAATTCAGCAAATTTTCAAAGCCTTGTTAGATGTGAGACTTCACCGTCCCAGATGTTTCACAGAAACTCTTATGTGAGGCTGAGGCACCTGTGCACCAACACATGGGTGACCAGCACCAATGTGCCCATTGACGCAGAAGAGGAGCGTCCAGTCATGCTCAAGGTTTGCCCAGCGACAGGATGCTCACACAATTACTCTAAGTTCAACTCAAATAAATGACGTAGGCATTTCCTCTGGCGGTCACAATAGATTGGCACCTGTTCCACTAAAGAGGATAAGGAAGCTTTTGCGATTGTATCCGTTCCCCTGTCCGAAGTGAGAGACTTGGATTATGCCAACGATGCCAGCAAGGTCCTTGAGGCTACCGTGAGGAAGCTTCAATATGGCAACATTGCTCAAAATGAGAGAAGGTAAAGTCAAGTCGGGTCACAAACTTGGCTTTTCTGAGTTCAAAGTTTTTATATACCCCAACATTGTTTGCAGGTTTGTGACTAAGCTGCTGGAAGACCTGGTTTTCTTTGTATGTGTGGTTCCAAACAATGGCCAGGAGGTTCTGTCCGTGGTCACTTCTACACCCAACCGAGAGAGGCAGAAACTGATGAGAGAACAAAACATCCTCGCTCAGGTCAGCACGTATATCTCAATAGTTTCCCTCACACGCACGCACGCACGCACGCACACGCACACACACACACACACACACTTTCGCAAACATGCACGTTTAAAATGTGTCTGTGGGAAGTACTAGTAGTAGTTTGCAGTGGTACAAACGCCACAATGCGGCTTCATATTGCATTTTTCAATGGCTGATTTACAGTCCGATACATGGTTAGTCGCTTAATTCCAAAATCTCCTCAGGGCAAAAAAAAAAACAACAAATAGAATAAAAATTATGTCCACCAGATCCAGAACTCCCCCCTCCCCCTTCTTCACAATAAATAGGAAAGATACAGAATAAACTCACGATGACAGGATTGCCCAATCAGTTGATCGTGGTCGACAGCGGAGGGTGTAGGGAAAAATAAAAAGATTTTTGAGTTAGTGTGAACTGCACCCCAAGTATCCTAGCAAACTCACAGCCACACAAAAACTATGTTTAAAAAAATATATAAAAATAAAAAAGTAGACCACCTTTAACCTACAGTGCAGCGTGACCTGCATTACAGGAAGTTGTTAGTGGTCAGCAGTCTGCAATAACAGCTAGCGATCAGAGCCGTTTCTGTTCTTTGACATGCTACAAAAATCCGTCCTCGTCTCCTTGTGTCAGGTGTCCAAATAAGGAAGGCGGTGATTTACTTTTTACAAACTCGGTCTTGTCTCTAGTTTACTTTTGTGTTTCGTTCATGTTAGGGTCTGTTATGGCTGTTGCTAATCATGGCATGCATGTGTGCGTGTATGTATACATATGCACGTGCGTGTGTGTTGTGCATGTACGGGCGAGAACGGTCGATCGCCTGAGTTTGGCTGCTTGTAAAGTACATCTTCAGTCAAAAAAGGTTGGGCACCTCTACTGTGCGGTATCGGTACACAACCACTGACAGGGCTTGACAGTGCGTCCAATCCGCTCGCAAATGTATTTCACTCAATCAATCACAGCCACTTTCACAGGAGCAAACCCCTCAGTCCCAGACAATTTACTGGATTTCGACTGATTTGCAAGACCCACAGATTATTGTGTTCTATTGCGATTATAAGCATGCAGCCAACCAAAAGAAGGATGAGACTCGCTTCTTTCAGCTAAAAAAACAAATTGTCTATTCTGTTCTTCTGCAATCAGCATTAGAAAATAGCTACCTTTCATGAGATTTCCCCTTTTCTGAGGGGAAAATGGAGAAAAATACATTTTTGGATCAGGATGCACTTCAAGCATAATTTCCAAGTATGGCACCACCATTTTTTTGCATTTGTGACATCTAAATAAGGCTTTCCTTCTACAAATCAACATAACATTACAAAAGCAAAAATATTTATCTGCACTCTGTTGAACTGATGAAGTAAAACAGAAGTAAAACAATGTGTTCAGTGTGTGCACGTGTTAAGTTTGCAAGTGTACGTGCACATATGTGCGTGTGTGTACCCCCCTCCCCCCCACCATCCAATGTATGCATAGTTTTTTGTGTGTGATATAAAATAAAGCAATTGCCCTGACACAAGGGCACAACAAATGTGGTAGATCGCATTCTGGAATGACTTTGCTTGCTTTTGCGAAGGCACTGACGCTGCGGTATGGCGTTTGCATGAGGCAGATGATGTTGGTGCACACGGAGCCTCTTTTGGCTGCTTGTTACGTTTGCGCGGACAAAAAGCGTTCTGCTGCTTTCAGAAATTCCTCTCCCTCGTCATTGTGGAAGATTTTCTTCTCCAAAAGCAATCCTCACGGGTGAATTGCTTTGATTTCTCCATCGCTACTGGTTCAAATACACTCTACTAACTACCCTCTACTCGCCCTCTACTTCTGCTTGCATGATCCTGGATGATCCCTGCCACCTGCCACCTGCTGGACAGATTTTAAATGTTTTACAAAGCAGACAAGCCTGATGTGCGTCTGACCCTTGTGCACAAAGAAAAAGGAAAAGACATATTAAAGTGTCATGGGTAGCCGGTCGTCGCGTCTTTTCTTGACATTTTTATGCGTCATGGGGAATAAAAGAGTTAACTAGCACTATTTTGCTACGGAGACAGCACGCTTGTCTATTTTGTGGTACATATTGGAATTATAAATACTGTTGGTACTATTGTTGTAAAACACAATATGTATCTGGGTGGTTGGGTCTCAACTATTAACCCGAAATTTCTCTTTACAATATGTTCTATGCGCCTCCATTGTTCTAAAATCTGCATTGTGATTCTTATTGCATTTGTGGAAGTACACGTTAAGCAGCAAAATCCACCCATTTTTAGCCATGTCAGGAACAGCCCTTTTGCTACTTTCCGTCAGCTGAAAATGAGCTCACAGTTGCTCAGTACTCAGGTAACGAATCTGTGCCGATGCGTCCAGCTGAAAAAGTTGTTGGCAATATTGCTACCAGTGCAAAAGTTCGTGTAGAGCCCTGAATGCAGCTAGCATCCAACCAGAGTTGCAACTGGAGGAATATTTATAATAAGGGAATTTGTTTACACGTATATTAGTATATTTAATAGTGATAAGCTGGTAAGGTATCTTAAACATTGTTTGTTTGGTTATATATTTTTAACAGTTCAGGCAATGCGGGTTGATCCGTCCATGTAAAAGGATGCACAGTGCAATTAATATTAAAACAGCCATTGATTGGAGATGTTTGTTTGGTTATATATTTTTAACAGTTCAGACAATGCGGGTTGATCCGTCCATGTAAAAGGATGCGCAGTGCAATTAATATTAAAACAGCCATTGATTGGAGACACTACTACTAGGACCTGCAGATTTAGTATCTTCAAGGTATGAAAGTCCAAAGATGTGAAGTTGACTCATGCAGGAGTTTTTTTTTTGTTGTTTTTTTTCCCCCCCTCAGATCTTTGGTATCCTGAAGGCTCCATTCACAGACCAAGGTGATGGCCCCATGTTGAAGTTGGAGGATTTGGGAGACCAGCGCTACTCCCACTTTAAATATATGCTGAGACTCTGCTACAGAGTGCTGCGACACTCCCAGCAGGACTATCGCAAAAACCAGGCACGTCTGAATGGAGAGTTTGTTGAGTTCAAGCGCACAAGTAGTCAAGGTTGTCTAAGGATACTTGGAGACTTTGTAAAAGTTTTGTCAGACTGTCTACTGTATAGGACAAAAAAAGCTTTGCTGGGATCGTAGGTTGCTGTACATATACGGCACCAAATACCTGCCTGATTTCTTACATCATTAACTGACATTAAGTGACGGCATTTTGAAAAGTTAATTATTATATATTAATTCAAGAACAATTTATTATATTTTTCATTCCATTCATACAGGAGTATATAGCAAAAAAGTTCTCAATCATGCAGTCTCAAATTGGGTATGAGATTCTGGCTGAGGATACCATCACTGCTCTGCTGCACAACAACCGCAAGCTGCTGGAAAAGCACATCACAGCGAAAGAAATTGAGACATTTGTCAGCCTTCTAAGACGGAATCGAGAACCCAGGTAATTCATTGTCACCACTCACACCTCACCAGCTAATAAAGTCGAAACTGGCAGGTCGCCTCGCAAAAAAAGAATGAAAAACTTTGCTTCTCATTTTGCTGTATACTTTCCACTCTCTGTGATTGTCAATTTATTGTTGACTTACTGCAATACTGTATATTATTCTGAGCATCCCAGACAGAGTTTGAACGTACTGCACAACTAAGTGCATGGCTAATTTGAGTGAGAGAGCCAGCAGACTATGAGCCGCAGAGATTCCCGAATTGTTGGGAAGGGGTGCCGAAATGAATCTGTCTGCTCATTTTTCTGTGCATATTCCACTCATCTATTATTGTTATTGACTCATTGTCACATTAATCATGTTGTACTGTGCATCTTAGATTGATGTGTGTGTGCCACTTTCACAGTAAGACACTCAAAAGATAAAGAAAAAGCTCTCGCTCACTTACTCTTGACTTGAGGTTTTGCCCGACTTCGGCTGCTTTAGAGGCATCTTTGACCAGAAAAATTTCAATTGGTGATTTTCTGAATAGTATGAGCTCAGGGGCCATGGCTTCAACTGTAGTTTTTATTTATGTATTTATTCATTCATTTGTTAAGTAGTTAGCTTCTGAAGTGTGTGTGCTGGTTTCTTCCAGATTCTTGGATTATCTCTCAGATCTGTGTGTGTCCAATAAGACCGCCATCCCTGTCACACAGGAGCTTATTTGCAAATTTATGCTCAACCCCGCCAATGCGGATATCCTTATCCAGACAAAGTGAGTTACAACATGCGGTGACATGAATATCACATTTTCATTTGTGTGTGTGCGTACATGTATTTGTTTATTTTTGTAACAACTACTCTGTCACACGCTCACATCCAGACTAATCCCTAATACCGAGACACCCCTGGAGTCCTCTTTGATGCAGGAAGACGGGGAAGAGGAGGAGGTTTGGCTCTATTGGATCGACAGCCACAAGGAGCCTCATGGCAAATCCATCCGCCATCTGGCTCAGGATGCTAAAGGCAACCATAAGATGGATGTAGATATCATCACTTACTACAGGTGGCCTTATTGCTGTTACTTCCTTATTGTCTTCAAACTTTTTTTTTTGGCCCTGTAGCGAAATGATGAGAAAAATCAGACAAGTGAGTTTTTACTGCAGAGAACCAGCCTTTTTCCCAATCCCTCATTAATTTCCTCTTGTCAGGTATCAGCTGAACCTGTTTGCTAAAATGTGCCTGGACCGTCAGTATCTTGCCATCAATCAGATCTCCGCTCAGCTTCCTGTGGATCTCATCTTGCGCTGCATGTTTGATGACTGTCTGCCCTTCAACCTGCGAGCCTCCTTCTGTCGCCTCATGCTTCATATGCATGTGGACCGGGACCCACAAGAAGCTGTGGTTCCTGTGCGCTATGCGCGCCTCTGGACCGAGATCCCATCCAAGATCACCATCCATGAGTGAGCATCAGACATCTGATGACCACATGGCACGAACACACATCGTGACCTGTTACATGTCTATTGTCATTGTGTTTCTCTGCAGATTTGAATACGAGTCAGCAGATTCCTCGAGAGAGGAGATGAAGAGGAAGTTTGCTCCCACCATGGAGTTTGTTGAAGAGTATCTCAAGGATGTGGTCAGCCAGCCTTTTCCATTTGGGGAAAAAGACAAGAATGAGCTGACTCTAGAGGTATAATTAACCTGACAAGTTGCAAAGCATATCATATACAGTTAATACATAAGATAAGACAAGAAAACCTTTATTTGTCTCACAATGGAGAAATTGCCAATTTACAGCAGCAAAAATTATGAAAGGAAGAAGTAGAAATGCTTACAGTGGTCTCAGAATGTGCATCTCTGGTTTCGTGTATGACATTTGCAAACTGCTAGCAATATTGAATGTCCCAGTCCCCGCCCCCTCGCAACAATGCCCAAAGAAACGCCCCAGCTAACTAACGCGGATGCGCACGCAGCTTCATTGCTAGCATAAATTTTTCATGGAGTTTACTAAACATAACACGTTACTGGTTTTTATGTTGTGTTTTTTTGAATGTGCAGTCAATTAAAAATATTAGAGAGATGATCAACTTACTTGACAAACCAGAGAAAACAGTCACGTCGGCACCAGTGGTTCCAGCCATCTGCGGCACTCCATTTGCAGCCGTTCGCATCTGGGAAACCACTCTTATATACATACATATATATATGTTTACCCTTGATTTGAGGTTGAGTGATGTCCGATTCCTTCTTTTGAACTTTTGTTGCAGGTTTAAATAATCTGGCCAAGAAACTATAGTAGTGTAAGTTGAGGGGTTCGTTGTTTTTAGTGGATAGCTCTTCTTTACGAATGACAAAAGGAGAGATGGCATCCTTTAATGCAGTTTATTAAAAGGGGAAAAAAAAAGACGTCTGCACCGCAGCACGTTCGAGAACACAACTCTCGTAACAAAAATCACTTCCTGCTTCTCTTACTTCAACAGCCAATCAGAACCTATCAATATAAAAACATGTCTAAGCAATCATTACACAACAGAATATAATTTAGGAATGCTTAACATGAAATAATATGATGCTTAAACATAAAATGATAATAATATAACATAAGATTACAGTAGTCTCATTTGCGACATTCTGCGTGTTTCCCCCCTAAGCTCTGTGAGTGGCAGTTCAAATGAGCAAGTGATGTATTATTTGGTTATGCCTTCTGTCTCTCCAGGCTTTGATTGGCCAATTTTGTTTACACTGTGACAACATTTAAAGTAATAGTTAAGTTAATTAGAGGCAAAGATCATTTAAATAATATTCTACTGTCATGTCAGGTAATAAAGAGAGTTTTAACATGCTGTATGACAAAAAGTGTGCACCTTTCAGGGGGAGGAACTGTTCAATGTGTCTGTAGGCTTAAATACAGTACGCTAGTACTTTCCTACTGTGCATTTCTGAATGGCTTTATTTTACTCTTCTCTCCTCTAGGTGGTGAATCTCGCTCGTAACCTGGTTTACTTTGGTTTCTACAGCTTTAGTGAACTCTTGCGACTCACCCGCACTCTACTGGCCATACTGGACATAGTTCAACACCCGCTCACTTTCATGAACAAGCTCACCAAAAGTCCAGAGGCTGGTGGGTGTTCCTACAAGCGATTTTAGTTGACTGCCTCTGTCATTTTTATGTATTGATTCTATCTAACCGAATTAGCTCATCGCACAGTCACTGATGGCGTAGTGGCGCATTTACCTGACTGATGCAATTGGTTCTCACTCAGTGATGGTGTGAACGTGAGAGTGAATACTCTCTTTTCTTGTGGACAAATGTGGCTTGGCTGAAACATGTGGACTATGTCAACAAATACAAGACAGCCGTCCAAATGTGTGAAATTGGCCGTCTCCTCCAGGTAACAATGTTCTGCGCACGATCCACGGCGTTGGAGAAATGATGACCCAGATGGTGATGAGTCGAGGTGTGCCACAAGGCCTGCCCGACACGCCTACTTCACTGCGCTACGGCAAAGGACACATGCTTCTGGACAATGAGGACGTCATGGTGATGGACACCAAGCTAAAGATCATCGAGATCCTTCAAGTATGTGCTCCCATGTCAATGCGCACAGCGTTGTGTGGTTGAAGATCATCTGTTTGCCAATTTGGTGGTGTTCTCACTTCTCTCTGTAGTTCATCCTGAGTGTGAGACTGGATTACAGGATCACATATTTGTTGTCCATCTATAAGAAAGAGTTTGGAGAGAAGAGCATATCCGAGAGTGCCGCTTCTCAAACTGACATGCTCCTGATGATGACACGTAAGATGCCTTTTAAGATTCAACTTCATTTTCTCTTGTCTCAATGCTCTGCTGTACAATTTGATTTCTGTCCAGCTTCCGAGCCAGACATTGATGAGATTGCGACCAAAGCAGAGAGCATGTTTGCTGGGAGGTAGGTCAAATACGCACTGAATTTCTATTCATACACCATCCTCACGCTCTCCTTAAAACCGATTAAATGATCGCTTCTTGTGCATAATGCTCGATCCACAAATGAACTTGACTGTCCAAATGTGAGTGAGAATTCAAGTTCCCTTTTATCTCAGCTCCGAGTTAAGCGCAGTGGAGCTTGACGATGAAGGTGGCCGAACGTTTCTGAGGGTTCTGGTCCATCTCATGATGCAAGACTATCCTCCATTGGTGTCTGGGTCACTGCAGCTCATCTTCAAGCACTTCAGTCAGCGAGCTGAAGTGCTACAGGCCTTCAAACAGGTACATTAAAGTTGACATCAGTTACCATAATTAGATATTGTGGTATCTTAAAGGATTTAAATGGTTATTTTAAACCTAAATACTGTACTGCCATTTGTGCTTGATTTATTTCCTGTGTCTGCCTATTTTCCAGGTCCAGCTATTAGTGTCAGAGCAAGATGTGGAGAACTACAAGCAGATCAAGGCCGACTTGGACCAACTGCGTCTTACTGTTGAAAAATCAGAATTGTGGGTGGAGAAGAATGGAGTCTACAATGGTGAAGATCTTGGTGTCAGACAGGGCAAAGAACAAAACATCGAGGTAAATAAAAGGGTATCCATAACACAGTTGAAATGTTCGTCTTGAAATGACCGTTGCGTTTCCCAACCTTTCTTGAGCAAAGGCACATATTTTGCAAAAATGTCATAAAATGTGGAATTCCTCTTTGGTTAAAAGTATACATTGAGAATAATAAATACATAAGTTATTTTTGTTGTAGCTTTTACTCTTCAGATCTGCACAATAAATATTCTCAGCATTGCATTCTTTTTTATTTTACCTTCTTTAAAATCTATTCAGCTTGTTCTCAATGACCATACAACCTGATATTTCTTGTGATGCCATTCTGCAAATCACCGTTGCTAAGTTATTGTATATTTCACGATACAGTTCAGACATCATATTGAGTAATTCAAAACGGAAATTAAAAACAAATAGGTTGTCAATATTTTGTCACTCAAAACTATTGAAAGAACTATAGTAGAAATCTTAAGAAAATGTGAACGTTGCTCAGAGTCTTTCTCGTGGCGCCTGTTTGTTGTTTTGGTTGAGACACATGTGTTCCTGCGTCTCCTCAAAATCAAAATGTCCTGAATGTTCCTGAGAGGCTCTGATAGGGGTTGGCATGTCCGAGTACGATTCGTCATTAAAATTGCTTGTGATGACTGATTTTTCTTTGTGTCTTGCCAGGAGACTGGGCTGAGCGCAGTTCACGATGGGAACAATAAACCTCAAATAGACAGCAACAAGGAAAACAACTACAACATTGTCAAAGAGGCAAGTTTCATGCCTGTCTCTTCACATTTTTTCTCATTGGATGTCAAGAGCACGTCTGTCTGGTAGTTGTCAACAGAGTGTTATTTGTGTGTCATATGTAGATCTTGCTACGGCTCAGTAAACTGTGTTACCATGGTAAAAAGATCCGTACACAGCAGCAGCGGCTTCTGAAGAACATGGGGGCACACACAGTGGTGCTGGACCTCCTTCAGATCCCCTTTGAAAAAGTGAGCATTAACCACCACTGCCGGGTGACTTATCTTGTGACAAACTGCCTGACCGTAACTCCCGTTGCCTCTCTTTTAATTGTTCTTTCCCAGAGTGATGATAAGATGAATGAGATCATGACCCTGGCACATGCTTTCCTGCAGAACTTCTGCAGAGGGAACCAACAGAACCAATTTCTGCTCCATAAACACCTCAATCTCTTCCTCACTCCAGGGGTGGGTATGATTGGAATCGTATTTGAGAAAGCACTACAATAAAACTGAAGGACACTTTATCCGCCGCACATAATGACGTAGTTAAGTATATATTTTTCGACCTGCCAGCAAGATTTTAATGAAGCCTTAATTCACCCCCCCACCCCGCCCCACTCGCATCACTGACCAAAGTCGTGCCTGTCACAAATATGCATGCGACATGTATCCTATATGTGCAACATGAACTATATAATAGTATAGACACAAGTCAACGTTACCCCAGGCTGCTACGTCGATCTCATGCCATATTCATGTTGTAAAGTCGCCAAACATGAAATGTTACTGGTTCAATCTTGTCTTTCTGGAATGTACAATCAATTAAAAATCGAAAAAGAGGTCATCAACTTACCGTATTGGCCCGAATATAAGACGACCCTGATTATAAGACGACCCCGTCTTTTTCAAGACTCAAGTTTGAAAAAATACTTTTTGAAGACCAAATTAATTTTTATACGGAAAATAATTACAGTAAATCTGAAACAAATGATTATGACAATATATTTGAGAGAAAAAGCATCTTGCAGTTTACACCATAATCTTCTCCTCAGCTGCCGGTTAACCTGGTCGATCTTCGACCCACTTTTCTCCAGATTGTCGCTACGTTCCACCATTTTCTGTTATCTCTTCTATTATTTTCATCTCTTTTCTGACCACAATTTTTATTTTTCTTCTTCGTGCTACCGCTATTTTTATTTTTATTCTTCGTGACGGGTTCGCTTTGGCCTGCAGGGTCAAGTTCAGCATTCACTTCAATGATATCTGGCGCCACCTAGCGTCGTGAATGGGTATAATGTTTAGACCCCAAATATAAGACGACCCCCACTTTTTCAGTCTTATTTCAATGCAAAAAACACCGTCTTATATTCGGGCCAATACGGTACTTGATAACACATTGGGAAAGATGAATTTAGCCCAGCGATGCAGCTGTCCGTGTAAGAAATCACCATAACAGAATAATAAGAAAACCTTTATTCGTCTCACAATGGAGAAATTCCCAATTAACAGCAGCAAAGTTATGAAAGGAAGGAAGTAGAAGAACAAAAAGTATAGGAGCTGCTGTAAAGGCAGCCACTCTCGCGGCGCCATCTTGAAGTCATAAACACATGATAAACATAAATAAATTAAATACCTTTACCTTTTACAGTATTTGTCTCAAGGGCTCTCTATTTCCATTCCTTTTAACTTTTGCTGCTAACCAGATTTGTATAATCTAGTCAAGAAAACTATCTGTGTGACAGGGCTGTGTGCTGTAGCCAGACTGAGAATGGATGTGCGATGGACAAGTTCTTTGGTCACTCCTCCGGTCTCTCCAGTCTCTAATTGGCCACTTTTGTCATGCTGTGTCAAGTTTAGAAATAATGATTAAAAATGAAATTAGTCTGTGTTCGTTCACTTACTTGTAGAAGTGCTCCAATACTATGACACCAGTACTACACATGTACAGGCTAAACCTGGGCAAGGTGACGTAGGCGCCATGTAAGTTGGGTTGAGATACTTAATAGGATACATGGATCAGAAAACTAAAGTAGGCTGCTAAAGTTGTTGCTATAAAATAAATAAATAAATAATCTCAATGAGTCATGTTCAAAACCAAGCATTCTCATCACAATTGCAAGGCATACCGTTATGATCAAGTATCGGTAGTTATTATCAGCGAATATTTTAATGTATTGTAAACACGTGTGCTTGTACTCTGTTTCTCTCCAGTTACTGGAAGCCGAAACAATGCGCCACATCTTTATGAATTACTACCAGCTGTGCAATGAAATCAGTGACCGGGTTGTGCATCACTTTGTCCACTGCATTGAAACGCACGGACGTCATGTTCTGTACTTGAAGTTCCTGCAAACCATTGTGAAAGCTGAAGGAAAGTATGTGAAGAAATGTCAGGACAAAGTTATGACTGAGGTGAGGGGATTTGCCTCTATTGTATTATCTTCAGCAATGTGATGAGTTGTTACTTTCGCCTCCCACAAAAAAATAAAATACATTGCCTAGACAGCAGTAGATAATCTTTCTTGATGTCATGATTGTCTCGTGACTTGCTGAGTTTTACTCATTTACAGTTAAATCATGGATATGTAAATATTAAATGGCTGTCTGTTTGGGCGCTGCCTGAAATATGTACGCTTCATCAACAGATGTTTCAGGAGCATCATGTTCAGTCAAATTCAGTAATTCAGTTCAAATTTAACCAATTTCACACAAGGCATTTGTTATTGCAAATATTTGAATTGGAAATATCCTGAAATAACTGAGGTTGAGCTCCTTGAGCTTGCAATGGTAAAACTTGGATCGTTCTTGTTCTTGCAGCTCGTGAACGGGGGCGAGGATGTCCTGGTGTTCTACAATGACCGCTCCTCATTTCCAGTCTTACTTCAGATGATGGGCTCCGAGCGTGAGCGCACTGATGAAGATGGAGCTCTGGCTTACCACAACACGCTTGTGGAGCTGCTTGCTACTTGCACTGAGGGCAAGAACGTCTACACGGAGCTGAAATGTAACTCTCTGCTTCCACTGGATGACATCATCAAAGTTGTCACCGATGTCAACTGCATCCCGGAGGTAAAGGCTGCGAGGGAACCAAAGGGCAGGAGACAGATAACTATCTGTCTGCTGCATCCACTGCTGCAGAGATTGTGTTTGTGTGCTGTAATATAAGTCATCCTCGACATTTCGTTTAGTTGGCATCGCAGTGGGCTAGTGGTTAGCACGTCTTCCTCAGTTGAGAGTGTCTATGTACGGTCAAATCATGGGTCTGGCCATGTGAACTCATCTTGTACTCTGGGTTCCTCTTTCCATAAACTGTAATAAGATTCTAAGATATAGGTGTGGGCATCTGTCCATCCATCCATCCATCCATCCATCCATCCATCCATCCATCCATCCATTTTCCGATCCCCTTATCCTCACAAGGGTCGCAGGGGGTGCAGGAACCTATCCCAGCCGTCTTCAGGCAGTAGCCGGGGGACACCCTGAACCGGTTGCCAGCCAATCGCAGGACACACACACACACACAGATAAACAACCGTCCACGCTCACATTCGCACTCACACCTCGGGACAATTTAGAGTGTCAATTAGACTGCCATACATGTTTTTGGAATGTGGGAGGAAACCGGAGTACCCGGAGAAAACCCACACAGGTCGGGGAGAACATGCAAACTCCACACAGGGAGGCCGGAGCTGAAATTGAACGCGGTACCTCTGCGCTGTGAGGTCAACGCACCAACCACTGGCCCACCGGGCCGCCCAGGTGTGGGCATGTGAGTGTGAATAGTTGTTCATCGATATGTACCCTGCAATTGGGTAACCACCAGCCCGGGATCCAACTCTGCCTTCATTTAAAGTCAGCTAGAGTAGTCTCTTGCTCACACATGACCTGAATGAGCTCTAGAAAATTGGCTGAGCTAAAGTTTTTTCCATTCTTCTCTTTTTCTCTGTATAGGTGAAAACTGCGTATGTGAACTTTGTCAATCACTGTTATGTAGACACCGAGGTAGAAATGAAAGAGATCTACACCTCCAATCATATCTGGAAGCTGTTCGACAACATCCTGGTTGATATGTCCAGAGTGAGGCTCAAATTTCAAGTCCCAATTCCCATACGGTATGATCAGAAAAACTCTTGGCCAAGTATTTTCTTTGTATTTCTAGGTGTGTAACACGACCACAGACCGGAACCATGCCGATTTGGCCCTTGAAAAGTATGTGACAGAGACAGTGATGGCCATTGTCACGGGATTCTTTAGTTCACCATTTTCTGTGAACCACTCCAACCTTCAGGTATACTTATACAAGAAGTAACCCTACACAATATTGATGAACAAGTATCATCACATTGTTAAAAAAATAAAAGGGAAAGTCATTCCCCCTGTTAATTTAGGAACAATTGCTAATTTGTTGTGTTGCAAAAGTGCTTACTTATCAGTAAATAAAAATGTATTACCCCAAAGTGTCAAAACTTCATGTTGTGTATTGTTTATAACTTTAATTCTGCAGCAGAGTATCTTAATGACAATAAGACTCATTATTATTATTATTATGATCATAAACATAATAGCACTCTTTAGGGGCTTAGGTTAGTCGTAAGGTAGGGTAGGGACGTTCATTTAGTGTTTGGTTATTTAATAATGAAACTACAATGCATTAGAGAGTCTTTGTTGTTATCATACGCTAGATTTGCTTAAAGTTTATTGGTAGACATTTGCACCGCACTTCATTCCAAGGGGTTTTGTGTCTTCCGTTTGCAACAGACAAACCAATCCATCTTCATCAAGCTGCTCCAGTCAGCTTTTAGGCTCTACAACTGCACATGGATTAGTCAGAAGGCAAGTATTGAGAACTGCATCAGGACACTTGCTGATGTTGGTAAGTACTACTGCTATTTCAATTTGACTGACAGTTCGTCATTTCAACTCATTTGGATGAAAACGGTTTCACCAATTCTCTGTGCTTTTTTTTTTTTTTTTTCCAGCCAAGGCGAGGGCAATAGCAATCCCAGTTGACCTGGACAGTCAGGTCAACACGCTGTCTCTAAAGGTCCATAGCAACATGGTTCAGCGCGCAGCAAAGGACTGGAGGAGCTCTGCGCGCACGCGGCCCCGCAAGGAGCACCTGGGCGGCCCTGACTACAAGACCATCATTGAAAAGTTGCAGGTATTCATTAATCTAGTACCCAAAGTCAGAAATAGCTATCAGCAGGATGGAGAATGCTGAAGTATGCATACAGTTTTTCTTGATAGTGCATTAACTACTTGAAATCAAGAAATGCTGTCTTCACCCATTAATTTAATAAGCTAACTTAATTTAAATGTACAAAAACTTCGGAAGTGAATGTAAACGATTTGGTTTGAAAGTTGTAGGATACAATTAAAAGGGTATTTCATTTCATCTAACTTTCCAGAGTACGCTTTAATTTAAGTAATGGCCCAATCAAGTTTCAGAAGGATGCTTGGCCTTCAATTCACGGTCAATTGAATGTGGCAATTAAAAAATTAACTAATCGTATGCAAGTGTATAATGAAAGCGACTCAGGAGTAATGCCTGCCCTAAATCCTACTGCCTTTAGGGCACCACGGAAGAAGCAACCACCTAGTTTTTGTTTATCGGAGGCATGTCTCGTGCCACTGGTAGTGGATAATTGCGTAGAAGGGACATTAACTTTGAAAAAGACCGGGCCAATCTTCCCGGGCAGACAAAATATTTTTCGGAGGAATCAAACAAAGCTAATACTTTTATTTGACATGTGCGGTTCACACACTGGCACAGATACCTCCCCGTTATTATCCACCACCGCTCCAACATACGACAGCAGCCGAAACAACATAAAACACGTTTTGGGTTTTTTTTCCGTTTTTTTTTTCTCTAAGCCTTGCAAGGCGATCAAGCACATTAGGTACTCTCTTCAATTTCTAATGAGACTGAACGCTAGCGCGGCAGCATTGGCTTTGCCTTCTGTGAACCCCCCTCTCTCGCCTCTCCAGTACAGTAATGACCAGTCAAATTGCAGTTTTTGTGATGAGAAAATCGCACTTATCAAATTGCACTTATATTGCAAATGCAATCAAGTTTTCAACCAGAGTGAAAAGGCAGATTAATAGTTTTGGTGAGAAGGCTCGTAACATTCTTATTTGTTGTGTTTATTTGAAGAAGTACTCTGCCGCAATATAAATATGAAATATAAGAGAACAGAATTGTGACAGCTTTCAGCAATGATATCCTCAATTCGAGTCGGTGAATCCCCGCATTTCTTTCTGCATGCCATTTACATACATTTTTTTCTTCCAAAATGAAATCGGGCTTTCGATCATTTTGGTTCCAAATGAATTGATGAATGTGCCCATGCGTGTGCAGGGTGTTGTGTCCCATTTGGAAGAGCAGTTCAGTCCGATGGTTCAGGCCGAGTTTTCCGTGCTGGTGGATGTTCTCCACAGTCCTGAGCTGCTGTTTCCTGAGGCCGCTCGCCTGCGTTGTGAGAGTGGAGCTTTCATGTCAAAGTAAGTCACTATCACACCAGATTTAAGGCTCAAGTAAAACAGAAACTTCACAAGGTCCAGTTGACATGTCAAGTTTTCCTCTTCCACTAAAATAAACTACTCTGAAAGTCAAATGTAATTTCAGCCTTCCTTTGAACTTGCACGAGTTTGTTTTCCTTGGTAAAGTGGTGCAACTTGATAAGGATTTAGTCCATTTGTTTTTGTTTTTTTTTTGCTCCACAGACAACGACTACTTCTAATCCGCAAAAGACTTTCAAAGTACCTCTTTTTAATATCAGATCACTTAATAACAAATGATTTCTTAACGAGAAAATGATTTTAAATCATCATCTTGATGGTTTGTTTTGTCAGATTTGACTGAGCACAAATGCAGCATTGGTTCATTTGAAACGACCCTTCCCAGCTACAACTTTTCATTTTTAAATAAATCGGGAAAGATGGGAAAGGGTGTAGCAACTATATCACAAATGTAAGTGATTAAAAAAAAAAAAGTCACTAGGTGCATTCCCAACGTGTGAGCATCACTGTATTGTTTTAAGAAATCTGTTCTCTTTTGCCATGTGTGTTTACAGACCTTTTTAACTTGATGAATTTCACCCGACAAAGTATTTCGCAACCCACACATATCAAGGAGATCACCCTTTGGTCCTTATCATCCCCTCATCAGGAGTGTCAACACAAGTCACACCTATTTAGATTCAACAATCTCCGATCACTTTTGTAATATTTTCACCATGAATTGTTTATAAAAACAAAATAAGGCAATTCCAGAACGCAGCACTGCCAACATTAATGGCTGAATTGTCTGCTAATTTTATTAACCTTTTAACAGAATGCTCCGCAGACATTTTACCTTCCTCTTGCAGTCATAGCTGTCCATCACAGTGCCTGCAGAGATCCTATTGAAAGCAAGAGCATTCACTCTCAATCATATATCGTCAACATAGTCCTCCCAAAGAAACCTCCGCAAACAAACACACGAGACAGTTGAGGTCTCTTTCTGTCAGTCGTCAATAAAACTGGCGTCCATCAGTGATGGACTGATGGACCATCCATGCGAACTCTTTGCATTAGCCTGCTCTCATCTTAATACACAAACCCAATTCCGATAAGGTTAGGGCGTTGTGTTAACTCATTCATTCTCAAAGACATATTTATGTCTTTTCAGACATCACACATTCAATCCCATGTACTTAGGTTTTCTTTTTTCCTCGCTTTTTTTTCCCAAGACTGAAAGCCTTTTTTTTTTTTTTTAATGGGTCTGAAAATGGCTGGTACTGAATGAGTTAAACATGAATAAAAACAGAATACAATGATTTGCAAATCATGTTCAACCTATATTCAATTGAATACACTTCAAGGACAAGATATTTCATGTCCAAACTGATAAACTTTGTTTTTTTTGTAAGTAATCATTAACTTAGAATCTTATGGCTGGAACACATTCCAAAAAAAGCTGGGTCATGTGACCTCGAGGAAGGAAAAAAAAAGCAAAATATGATTGGATCTTATATATTACTTTATCACTCTGGCAGGCTTATCAAACACACCAAGAAGCTGATGGACAAAGAGGAAAAGCTTTGCATCAAGATCCTGAAGACACTCAGAGAGATGCTGGACAAAAAGGACTGGTTTCAGGAGTCTGTGAGTAGTCCGCCCACCTTTTTTTTGGCTCACAGATGGAAAGCCCTTGCTTGTAATGAGGTGAACATTTTTTTCCCCTCCTCAAAGATTGTTATCCGCTTAGCCTTGTTTCTAAGTGTCAGCAATGCTCTGCTGCTACCGGCAACCCTCATTCTCTTCCATGTCTGTGAGCCAAGAATCTCCCTCATCTGTATGCAGTGGGCCTTTCTGAGTTACATAAGGATAGGAGGCACTTGAGGACACAGACTGAGAGGGAGAGTAGCAGGAGGAAGGATGAGGGGTGATGTCTGAACAAGCAAATCAATACCGCAGCGGTGTGTGTGGAGGACACGTTTGGTTTTAGTTTTGGGGAGGGTATAACATCACCTGATTGAGGGAAGTGACCGCATGTGAGTGTTTTTGTCTGGGTGGAAAGTACAGCGAGTGCACTGCAAAAGTCAGGTCATTAACCACATGCATGAGGATTGCTTCGAGGCATGGGGGAAGTTCCTCCTCTCAGGATATGCAACTTTAGTTTGTTGTAGACACAAGCTTGCATCACTTTTATGGGTACTGGTGTTCCTTATTTCAATGACTCTTTTTTTGTATTCCGAGTATCACTTCTGTATTGTATGCTACTATTGTGAGCATTAGTGAGAAAGTTGGCTTAAAGCTAGTTTACAGAGAGCCTTGTAAACTAATTAAAATGAAACCAAATGCCCAACCCAATGAAAATGCTCCATGTAAACACCGATTGGAATAAAAAGGCCGAATTTGAATGGAATTATTCACAGTGGCCGCCCACTACTCGCGGGCTATAGGGCCCAGGCCTGCCTGCCAATACGGAAAATCCGTGTATAATTGACCCCCAATGGAATGCATAGAGAGGGGGAAAAACGTTTTTTTTTTTTAAATTAATCTCCAAAAGTTCAGCAAAAACATTGATAGATATCTGGCATGTGTTTTTCAAGAAACCAGGGGAAAAATGACCCCCACCCCCAAATAAATAAATCGCCTCACACCCCCCACCCCACAAATACGTACAAGAAATCCTATAAATTTAAATTAGGGCCCGGTGATATGGCTGTCTATTGATAACTAGTTGCATGTTTTTTGGTTTTACCTAATCAAAAGAAGCTGAAATATTGAAATGGGCTAAAGAAAATAAAATGAAGCACAACTATCATAACATTTCCTTATGTTTTTCCAAATTATCTGGCAGAAAAACACATTTTCTAAGTATTAGCATTGTTTTGTGTACATTGCATTGTAGTGCAACGTGTTGCTCTCCCCGCTCCTCTATCAGTGCCAAAATGCTTATTTGCGGAAGATGCTACCACAAAGGAGTATCGCCGAAACAATTACATAAACTTTGATTCATTCTTCATACCACGTAAATGTAGCCAACTAATACTCTTAAGGTGTTCATGCATGACATTTGACCAACTTTTCTAGGATTACTTCAACTTGTGAACTTGTTCTTAGCATTGGCACACTCCACACTCACCGTGTGTGTACGCACACTTCTTCGTCGGTTCAGCCGTTTCTTCTTTGTGTCCGCACGTGAGGGTGACTTGGAAGTGGATTTTCACTGTTGGCCCCATCCCACGCCCACAGAACCCCCCCCCCCTTTCCAAACGAATCCCATTCCTGTACCGCTCCCATTTTGGGGGTCACCTACGTTTAAAAAAAAAATGGACTCTTACTATTTCGTGCAACATGGAATCGAGACCAAATTGGAAAAAAAAAATTGCTCCTGTGAAGTTTCTATCCTGTACCGTCCCAATCCTGTGTTGGAAGGGAAAGTTAACTCTCTTTTTGTCGCGGAATTCCCATGATGCACAAAGTTCCCGAAAAAAATATCAACCTCTAGTCCGCACTCGCCCGACGAGCTCTCAAGACACGCTTTTGTGCTCAAAATCTCCTTTTACTTGCTTGTAATTGTGACACAAATTTAACGCCATACTGTCGCCTTTAATTATAGGATGCCGGGGTTTGGGTTTTCTTCCTGGTTTATTTATTTATTTATTTATTTTCTATTGAACATTTTATCAACCATATTTTCTGTTGATATTGATCACGTCTGTTGCGCTACATATTAATATTGAATTATTGCTAAGCACTAATTTAAATTTATATAGTTTTAAACTGCCCCATTGAAAATGTTGCTAGACAATAAAACACATTTTGATGCTGTGGACAATGTGACTTTAAGGACCGTTTATTATAAAAAAAAAAAAAAGGAAACACGGTTGGTTATAAAGCTTAATGCATGAAGTAAAAATATTGTTTATTTGAATAGACCATTATTCTATACAATTCTCAGTTTGACACTCAAATAGTGAAATATTCGATAGCTGCAGCCCTATGCATTCAACCTCCCCGCTATTGTTTTTATTGCGTAATAAAACCCTTGCTTTATGTCCCTAGGATTAACCTACAAAAAAATTGCTCCTCAAATGAAGTAATGGCTCCACAAACCAAAAAGTTCTTTTGAGCCTCGTGAATATTTTTGAATATTGATAAGAAAACAGCTCTTTAAAAACCTGTGGCATTTTTGACCAATGAAAACTCCTTGAAAAAGGGCCTGCCGCTCATTTTCAATTCAAAAGATCTTGCAAACCCAATAAAAAGACATGCAATATTATTGAAAAAAAAAATTCTGTTATGGACTCTTAATCGCCAACTTCATATTTCAGTGCCTTCTCTTGTACAGGTTATTTTTAGGATTTGAATTAGGACTCATCTGCACAGATACGAGACCAGGGGTGCCCATTACGTCGATCGCGATCGACCGGTAGATCGCGGACTGGTCCCAAGTCGATCACGAGGGGTTTAGAGCAGAAAAAAAAACAAACAACCATTTGTGGGTCGTTGTGCATGTTAGTAATATATTTTTTTGTGTTAATGTACACTGCACCATAATCATCCTATCAGTTTCATTTTCACAAAAAGTATTTAAAAAATAAAATAAAATAAAGCAGGTAAATCTTTAAGCTACGGTGGCGCGTGACCTGCGTTACCGGAAGTTGTTAGTGCTCAGCAGCTTGTGATCAGAGCTGTTGCACTATATCTTTTATCGCTATTTTTCTCCTTCAGAGTTTGTTTCGTGCACAATTCACCGAGGGCACGAGCAAAAAATAGGACTCTAGGGGGCCGAGGGGAGCACTTTAAAATGGTACGTGTGAGCTATGATAGTTAACAGTCTGCAAAAGTGTGTCGCATACCTCCGTGTCAGGCTGTTGCTCATCATGGCGTGCGTATGTGCGTGCGCGGTAAGGGTCGATCGCGGGAGGTTGGTTGATCGAAAAGTCGATCTTCGGTCCAAAAAGTTTGGGCACCCCTGTTCTAGACACTCTATGCTGGATGTAGCAAAGCAGCCCAAGAACATGGTCCTAGAGAAAAAGAAACTCCGATGGTCACAGCTCAAGGGGACGTTTTTATGCACCATCATCTGACATCCATCCATGGATGGATGGATGGATGGATGAAACTAGTAGAATAAAAAATAACCAATACACCAAATGAGCAGTGTTATGCGTAGAAGAGTAACATAAAAAATCTTAAGTTCCCTGAATAAATGTACACAATCTCTCAGCAAATTAAGGGACGTCATTTTTTGCTAGTGGCTTGTTGTTTTTTTTTTCCTGGTATTTGTTACCTGTCATTTCCTTCACCCTTTTACATTTACATTTTTATGATACTGTATTCTCTATCTCATTATCTAATCATGCCCCATTAGAACAGAATAAGATCAGAGAGAGTGGATCGTCTCTCTTTAAACTGTGGAACAGGGCAATCAAAAAGCCAGACAGTGCGCAGAGGTAGGATAAATATCGGGTTGTGTAGGTGTGTGTGCTCAAGCATGTCTCTGTGGCCTCTGTCATATCCTTGTAGCCCTGAGCGTGGAGCTGCAGCCTCGCCGCACAGTGGGAGGGAGGGAAGGAAGCAGCGAGAGGGAGTGAAAGAAGTTGATGGAAATAATGAGAGAGAGAGAGAGAGAGAGAGAGAGAGAGAGAGAGAGAGAGAGAGAGTGTGACAGCATTAGCATTAGAGGCTGGTGGCTCCCCAGGGGTGTGATGAGTTGATGGGGGGTGGGGCGGGGGGCCGAGGAGGAAGGGAGGGAGGCAGCCATGTGAGGATCCATGTGAGCGGAAGAAGGGGAAAAAAAAGTGTGCGGCGGCTGCAGAGTGAGGGATTGGAGAGAAGCGGCGTCTGTTCAGTCCATGTGGAGAGAGGGCAGGGGTTGTACTTATGTAATAGCCCGCAGTAGCTGAGCCAACGTCACGTGGAATATCACATTCTCGCTCACGCCCTCCCCTCCCTCCTTCGTCTCTCTCCTCTGTCTGCTCGCTGACGTTCTCTTCCTCCTTTAGTCTCCCCTTCAGGCTTTGTCTGAGTTCATCACTTTCTGGATGTACACCTGGGTGGTCAACAGAGTAACCGAAGAATGACACTGACACCTTTCCAAATAGTTATCTTCTAATGGCTTGAATGATAGCGTGTGACAAAATGTCATGCAAATATGTTCGCGATACTTCATTATTTTACTGAAAGCTATACACCCATGTTTGGAAAGGAACGGAAATGTTTTTTTTGTGTCAAAATATGCGGAGTTTCATGGAATATTGACAGTCTTATTGTACTTTATATCACTCATCAGATCCTTTCACACTTTCAGCATTCGGTCGCTTTTAATCAAACCCTGTTTTCCTCTATAGTGTGACACGTTAGGTGATGTTTGAGCCCTGAGCACAATAAATGAATTTAGTGCTGACCAGTTCCAAACAAAGGTATGTGTGGTTTGCGTATGGTGGGACAGCGAGGTGACACCAATCCAATCCAGCTGCCAAATGAAGCAGCCTTGGTCTTAATAGCCCTGCCAAACACGTCTTCAATTTAGCATGTATGAGGTTAGCATGTTGTTTCATACCATCTTTATTGCACATACAGTATTTACATTAAAAACTGGTGGCATATCACCAATGAAAAATGTCACAAAAAATGAATGAATACTAAAATATTGATGATCTCATCTCAACGTAGTCGCAAATTTGCCGTACTTACTCAATGTGAAATTTTTGCCTAAGATGCCACAATTTATTGTTGTATACTGTACCTGTAAATTGCAACAGGTGGATACCGTTTAATTTTTGTGTACTGTACCTTCTGCCATCTAACTGAAGAGTGTTTTCTTATGCTCCCAGTGACTATGCCACTGGCATAGATAGATGAACAGAGGTATACAGTATTTGAAATGAATATCTAAAACTTTTCTGGCAAATTAAGTGAAATTGGATAATTTCCTATGACACCTGATGCTCTCTCGTGATACACTAGTTGGGAATCACTTGACTGATTGAAGTCTTTTTTAACCCCCCCCATTGTGTGTGAACACATTTTCTCAAGACATCCCCTTAAAGTGCAATTGTGGTATTTGCTGCTGGATTGTAATCGAATTTCCAGACACCGTCATGCATGTTCATGCATGTATATATTGGGAGAGCTTTTGTTTTTGCCACTCGCCATCTCTACTCACCTCGCTTTTTCTTTCACACTTATCCCCATCAGTCTCTGTCATGCTGTCTGTCCTTTATTTTCTCTCACTTGCCAAGTTTAACACCACCTGCCCAAGGCAAAGCAGATTTACAGATTACCACCCCGTCGATGCTAAGCACATCGCATGCGCCCATGTACCAGTATATGGTAAGCCTCGCTTAGACACATGCACACTCCAAGGCATGCATTGCCATGCTGGCTGTCCCTGTATCAACTCTACCATGCTTTGACCTTTATCTGAATTCAAGTTGTCTTCTGTGACCAGCCAGGAAGTTGAAGTCAGTTTGTTTAAACTGTGTGACCATAATAAGAAATGTAATTCCAAACCTTAAAATGCTCATGTGAAAGCCCTTCAGTTGAAAGTGTTCATTACATGGACATGGGAAATGGGCATCCTTGATTCAGCAGTCAGGTGTCTCCATATTATGTTCTGGTTTCCACAGTGACAAGAGAGCACGTGTTGTTTGTCTGCTCTGACCGTGACTGGGCACAGGAAGCGCGCGCGCGCGTGTGTGTGTGTGTGTGTGTGTGTGTGTGTGTGTGTGTGTGTGTGTGCGCGCGCGCGCACACGCATGTGCGCAAAATTCAGTCGATTGAGCACACCCACTAAATGGACAAATAACTTTTTTTCACACAGAAGCTGCACAACTTTGTAAACCTCCCATATTAACATGTAAATACAAATGAAAATTAAAAGCGGTCATCCATTCATTGATTGTAAGCTGGCGTGAATTGTCTCAATCACCTTTTGTAAAACAAAAACAAAAAAAATTACGTTTTCATGCTTTTTAGTTTTCAACACTGCCACCACAAAGAAGAGGGCAGTAGCACTAGCGGTTTAAATGTGTGTAAAACTCCATACAACACCACCAAGAAGGCAAAAAAAAAAAGGAAATGGTTCGTCACTTACCCAGTGACTTCAGGAGTGCCCCAGGGCTCTGAACTGGGGCCCCTGCTTTTCATCATCTACCCCCTCACCTCCTGTTGATCCGAAATAAGCAACTGGCTCACCTCTAACTTTATGCAATTAAATAGTGCCAAAGCAGAAGTTCTACTTGTTGGCACAAAATCTACATTGTCGACAGTTGATTGTTTATTCACACTGCATTAGTTAATCACTCCTTAGTGTCCCCTTGTCTCCATTTAAAGAATCTGGGGGTCATTCACAACACACTATCATACTGTTTGCATATCAGTAAATAATATAACAGGCGTTATGGTGGCCATCTGGTTAGCATCTCTCCTCACAATGCAGAGGTCCAGGTTTCAACTCTGGGCTCCGGCCTTCCTGTGTGGAGTTTGCATTTTCTCCCCGTACTTACGTGGGTTTTCTCCAGGTACTCCGGTTTCCTCCCACATTCCAAAAACATGCATCGTAAGTTAATTGAGCACGCTTAATTGTCCTTAGGTGTGATTTTGTGTCAATAGTTGTTGGTCTATATGTGCCCTGTGATTGGCTGGCAACCAGTTCAAAGTTTACCCCGCCTACTGCTTGAAGACAGCTGGGATAAGCTCCAGCATGCCCGCAAGCCTCATGTGGTTAAGTTTGCACGTATAATGGATGAACGGATGGATAAATAACATAACCCACTAGTCTTACTTCCACCTGCCTTAGTATCAACTGACTCCACGCTGCCTCACCACTCCATCCTGCTCAGGGCACCAGATGAACTTTTTACCTTTTTTTTTTTTTTTTTTTAATAGGAGCACAAATGTATCTTGCAAAGTAAATATTCACATTTCCACAGATGTTCACTATACTTCTGATAGATGGGAGAAGTGTGGAGAAGAAGTTTGTGAAAAACAAAAAATATTCAAGAATAAAAATCTGCAAATTTATTGACAACACATGCCCCTCTATTCTTTTTCAAGTGATCTGACTTAGCAAGAATGGAAACAGTTGACTCATTGTAAACATAATAAACAGTAAACACAGTATGGGGGACTTTGAAAGGAGCTAATAATGCATTCTTGGGATTGGGAAAACCTGCAAATTATCTGCATCATTGTTTCATTTGGAGCCGTTAAAGCTGAGGGAGAAAAAGTCACAGCTTGAGTTTGTTGAATTGTGGTATGCTTTATTTTTATCTCCTTTTGTTTAACTTACATTTTCATCATAAATGCAAATGGTTGCTGAATAGGAAAGTAAACATGACCTCCACCCATCCATTTTCTTCCACTTAATTGCCTTCCAAAAAGATAGTGAGCTATAACCATGTGATGTTGGTTGAGTGTGTGGCTGTATTGTGTAAGGTTTTGCTAGGTGGTGCTATTAAGCCAATTGTATCTGTCAGTAATAATGAACATGCATGTACCCTCTGTTTTTGTTTGTTTTTTTTTCATTGCATTTAGCGCACGCTGTGTGACATCATCCTATTTGCCCTCATCCAAATTTTGTGTGGCATCATCCCAGGCTTTGTGTCTCTTTGTGATGTCTCATCCATGACAAAGATCATCACAGTTTGGGGAGAAATGTTTCATATTGTTTGTACACTCAGCCCTTTACATCAAAATACTAAAATGATCTAGGAAGACATGACATTCAGACCATATGTTAAACTTATTGGGAAAATAAACATCAATCATTATGAAACAAACATTGCGGACAAAAACCTTTTTGAACACGTCAGTCCTTCCAATTTCAATCTGGTTCAGGAATCACATGCAACCCTCCATCGAACAGTTTTGAACGCTTGTTTATCCTGCAAACATTCTTGAAGCAGTCTCACCAATTGCTCTCACATTTGGACCTAATTTGTTTTGCTGTTGTGCCGGTTTGCTGGATAAAAGCATTTTCTGTGCCGTGACACAGTGTATCTCGAAAACATTGTAACTGGGGGCATGTGATGAGTGTGCAGCATTTCATGAGATCCCTGGTTGTGGGCATTAATCAGAGTTCAGTTAATTCGATTAGAGCATAACAGCGTTACTGATAAAATAATGTACCAAAAACATAGCCTGTGATTAAGATTTAAATCATAAAACACTCCTGTTGACATCATCCAAATTATCACTCACAATCCTAAATTGATGTCCTGCTCAAATTATTTTGAAGAAAACAGAGGCCAATCAAAATATCTGAACCTAAAACGGCGAGTGCAATCTTTCCACCTGTAACTCGCAATAGAAAAATTATTTCTCTTAAAATCACTCAAGATTCTTTTGCCATTAGTGTTTACCAGGTGGTCTTCTGTCACAATAATGCATTTAAGATAAGATAAGATAAGAAAACCTTTATTAGTCTCGCAATGGAGAAATTCCCAATTCACAGCAGCAAAGTTATGAATGGAAGAAGTAGAACAACAAAATATAGGAGCTGCTGGAAAGGCAGCCACTCACGCGGCGCCATCTTGAAGTCAAAATAACAAAAATAACACAACACAACACATAGGACACAGATAGTCGTGCAATCGTCACCACTTTCCTGCATACACTTTGTTGTCTGAAGCAGTTATAGATGAAAGAGGAGAGGATCAAAGTGTCCTTTTACCAGTGGATCAGAGACGTCATGCTGAAAATGTGCACGTCTGCTACAAGCTAAGTTTTGAAAGCAAACACGAAGCTGTAGCGTCCATTGACAAAAAGAGATTAGTTCACTACTCCTGTTTCACCAAGTAATACTGCTGTTTCATTTTTCCCTTCGGGTTTAGATCAGGGCAATGTTTTGAGCTAAGCTATCCGTGGGTTTTGTGCCGTTTACACTTTCCATTTTATGTGTACCAATGCAGGACTCTGTCGGGGTATTTAATTTCTTTTTTTCATTTATGATTTTTTTTTTCTTTGCAATGAACTTCATAACTTGAATAACTTGGTAAGTCTCCACTCTTGGAACAGTGTAGCAAATTCCTTTGTTTTTGTTGTAGACTGTTTCATATTTTGATACGGCATCAAAGACTAACGTGAGAAAAGAGAGAGAAAACAACATCTTTTATTTCCTTTTATTTACATCTGGATATTGATCACAAATTGAGAGAGAGCACATTTTGTTTATGTCAACCTGTTGGAAGTTGGAACATGTGACTCTCGTACTTTTTTTTTCCCCTCTTCTCCAAGGTGTGCACTGTCACATTGATTATTAATATTGATATGTCGGCCTGGGCCCGAGCCATCCTTGTGTAACTCTGTCTTTGCGGCAAAGGGCCGCTCACGGCTCCTCTTGCTGATGGCCCTCCATGATGGGGCTTCTTTAGTCTCCTCTGTGCTCAGCCTTGCCTCGGGCAGCTGCGCTCTGTATTTAATAATCTTTTAAACTGCCCCTACTTTGGTGTTGCACAGAAATTCAATAATTGATCCCTGATCGGGTTCTGATCGGCTCCTCCCTATCACGCCCTTCCAAGTCTCACTGTCATTGCTCATTGAGCACTGAAGTCCCCCAGCAGAACGAGGGAGTCCCCGTGGGGAGTGTTGTCTGGAACCCCCTCCAAGGACTCCAGAAAGGGTGGGCGCATAATCACAAATAACATTCAGGACCCATCCCCCCACCAGAAGATGGAGGCAGTGCTACCCTCTCGCCCACTGGGGTGAACCCAAACGTACAGATAGATGCCTTTCTGGGGGGGCAGTAACTATGTCCACACCTGCTCCGCACCTCTCCAGAATGGAAGAGACTCCAACCCCTCCCAGGAGAATTGGTCCCAGAGCCCAAGCTTTGTGTGGCGACAAGCGCAACTATGTCTACTCGGAATTTCTCAACCTCACACACCAGCCCGAGCCCTTTCCTTGCCAGAGAGGCGACATTCCACATCCTCGGAACCAGCTTCTGTTGTTGGAGCGTCACGCCGCCTTTGGCTGCTGCCCAGCTCACATTGCTACATGTCACAGATAGCGAACCCATGGGAAGGGGGAACCACGTTACCCTTTCGGTCTGTGCTTGGGGGGGCCCCATGGGTGCATGGGTTGGCCACCGGGCGCTTGCCCCACCTCCACGCCTGGCTCCAAAAGGGGCACCGCTGACCCACGTCTGGGCAATGGAAAACTTGTGAGATTTGTAATTGTCACTGGGGTCTTTTGATCCATGCTTTTTCTGGTTCCTCACTCAGGACATGTTTGCCAGAGGTGCCAAGGGCATAAAGCCTCAGATTACTTTGCTCCTAGGAGCATTAGCACACACAAACCCCTTCAGCGCGATAAGATGGCAGCTCACGGAAGGGTTGACGTGACATAAATTGGAAATCAATTCTAATTCTTCAGAAACATGTTGAAAGTCGATTGAAACCAGGATGCCTCCAAACTGATTTAGATATCTTTCATCATGTAGTAAGATGACAGACACACACACACACACACACACACACACACACACACACACACACACACACTCTTCCAAAACAATAAAGCAATTCATCAGGGGAAAGAAATGCATTTTAGACCGACCTTGCTTAATGTCCTAAACAAGACTTGAACCTTATAAAACATTTTACCAATCGGAAGAGGTTGTGGTGGAAGCATCACAGAAAATATTCAAACTAAACATCAAGTCTCTCACAAGTCTGTTGTTCTGCTAGGTTTGCTCACCTAAAAATGTGGTATTAAGTGCAAATATTGCGATTAATTCAATTTCAGATGTGGATGCATATAGGAAATGTAAGTAGTTTGAATAAAAGCTGCATGTTAATTTATGTTGTCTAAACCAAGTCATTCCAGTCTACAGCAAAAGTAAAGGCATTAGCCTCAGTGTTCCAATACTTTGGTCGGGGAATGTGCCGGTCCATGGCTTTGTGAGGTACCTAGAAACGCATGCTTGTATCCGTGACATACATGATTAGCCTGACTTTATTTGTATAGTATTATGGATTTAGTGCATTTTTTCCCCATAATGTGTCTTGTGTGTGTCACCTGAGTAGGCTTCACTCGTAGCTGTCCACATGATTCAGATCTCATTCATTTGGCTAACATTCTGCTCCCAATGGCCCGAGTTTCACAGACGATTGACCTTGTCTGAATGTAATCGAGCAAAGGGCAACCTCTTTCATTTTCCCTCCATGCTTCTGTGTAGGAGAACAAAATCCAGATAGCAGAAATGCAAGGCAAAGGAAAGATGGAAGTTGAGCGGGAGGAGGGGAAACGTGGAGGTGGGGTGGGGGGTGTAAATGCCGGAGGTGGGGACCTGCAGCTCTGGACACCAGAGCTGCAGTGTGGCGTGCCGGTGCACATTTTAATACCCCAACATAAACCTGCACCAAACTTGATTGTGTTTCCTCGGCAACCTTGTACACTATCATCAGTTACTCTAACTCTATTTCTGTCACTCCTCTCATGGCTACTACATGTCTGACTGGAGGGTTTCTCGTCAATGCAGCAGCAAGATGAGTCAGACTGGGCTGACTCTCCTCTGCCACATCCTGCCTGCCGTCTCTCTCTCTCTCTCTCTCTCTCTCTCTCTCTCTCTCT
>NW_017806072.1:954819-1012319 GCF_001891065.2 Hippocampus comes
GCTCTCCCTCTCTCTCTCTCTCTCTCTCTCTCTCTCTCTCTCTCTCTCTCTCTCTCTCTCTCTCTCTCTCTCTCTCTCTCTGCGGAGCGAGCCAGCAGACTGCAGCAACATTAGGAGAGAAAACAAGTGAAACCCCCAGAGAGTTTCTTCTCAGTCATACTTTTCTTTTTCAATTTATATAAAACTAACACGTCCCGGTAAAAAGAGGGAGCTTTGAGTCAAACATGACTCTAGCTGCAATAAGTTAGAAAGTGTGCGTTGGGATGAGTTTGTCATGTCTTTCTTGTAGTCACACACAGACTGTGTCTGTGCATTGCTGCATGGAAATGAGGAGGGCTCAGTGGATTCTCAACTTTAGTTCAAGAAGGATGTGTGTGTGTGTGTGTGTGTGCGTGCGTGCGTGCGTGCGTGCTGGTGTTTGTGTGAATACTCAGCCAGCCAGACAGTGCAGGCAGACAAGTGTCTCCACTGACTGCAGATGAGATGTTTACTGACACAGAGAGCATCAGCTGCATGTGCACGTCCACGTCTTCTGCTGGACTGCACCTAACCAACCACGTTGGTGAGGCATGACACTGCCTTATTGGCTTCTGTGTGCAGTTGAAACACTTTATGGTATCCTTGACAATGTTAGTGCAGTATTAGCATTGGGGATGCAATTATGCAACCGGTCGGTCAGCATGTTAATCTGTGATGTTTCTCATGTAGCACTAGATTTAAGCTGTCAGATGATCCGATTTATAACTATAAGGAACCTACAACCTCTATCGCACGTTTCAGGGTTTTTTTTCAGTTTTTTTCCTTCCTCAGGTTGTCTTTTAAATTTTTGGGCTGTAAGTCTTGTTTTTAATGATGCAATCACTCTCCTACAGAAAAGAACACATTTTGGGAATTGAGAGATGACTCTTACTTGACAAATAGTAAATATGTCTACAAACATACTGTCATTTATTTCATTTTCATAATCTTGATAGTTCTAGGGGGGAAAAACTGCTTTAAAATATATTCAGCCTACATTTGAAAGAAGGATTATGTGGTTTTAACTGTATGTTTTCATTCCATTCAGGGAAAGGAGTTGAGAGAGATTCTCCTCACTCGCTACTTTGGAAATCAAAGACTGATTTCGAAGTCCGAGAGCGGGAGTGGAAACAGCTCCCATGCTTGTTTTCCCAAGCCAACATTTGGAGGTACCGTGTAGAAAATGAGCCAAGTTCACAAAGCAGAGCAAAAACTTTTTGGAATAGACCACTAACGTGACTGTGCAAGTTTCAATTACGCGTGTGTCCAACCGCTTTGAAGGATTTCTATTGACATGGCCGAAATGTATGATTGGTGTCTGCAGGAGGTTCGCTCACAGCGGACTTTGACAAGCCATGCAGTAGCGTAATGGAGATCCAGTGTCAGCTGGACAGCGTTGGGGCATCTGAGCTAGTGATTGACCTTATTGTCAACACTAAGAATGACCAAGTGTTTGAGGAGAGTGTTCTTTTGGGGATCGCCCTTCTGCAAGGCGGAAATACACAGATCCAGGTGATTGGCATCGACTCGATCATCCATTTTCGCTGCGAGAGTGACAATCATTTGAAATGCAAATCTGTCCGCCGCCCCTAGGATTCCTTCTACAGTCAACTATACAAGCAGAAGAAGTCGGAGAGGTTCTTTAAGGTCTTCTACGACCGCATGCGTTTGGCCCAGCAGGAGATCCGTGCCACCGTGTCCGTCAACATGTTTGAGCTCAGCTGCAGAAAGAGGGATGACGAGACTGACTTTGGTTGTGTCGGATTCAGGAAAGGTACAGACAAGCAGTGAAACATTGAAAAAATACAGACGTAAATAGCCCTTCCCTTCCCCAATGGTCTGTCATAAGTGTTGTTTATTCACAAATTACAGATCGGATTACAAACGGGCTGCAGCAGCTGAAAAGCTTCAGGCTCCTTAAAAACTAAAACACTCGCCCCAAACTAAAGTCCCTATACAGTATGTGTGGTCCCGAAGCTCATTTTCTAATTGTGGTGGAGTAACCAAAAGATTGCTTTGCTGACCTCTCTGTAGAATGTTATTCTCAGCCTGTGCTGTCACATGTCAGAGACCATGTGACTTCCTGCATCCACAGCCGATCAAAAGACCATTGTATCAAGATTGTGTGCTTTCATGTTGCAGCACCCGCCGCAATACTCACTCTTTTGTTCACTCCAGAAATGAATCAGTTAAAATTATTTGTTTTTTTTTGTTGTTTTTTTTTTTTACTGTTGATCATTAATCAATCACTCAATTTGCAACGGCTCAGTTGTTCCAAAATGCCCCTCTGCCCTCCATTGAAACGTTTTACGTTTTCATCCATGCTGCAAGGGAAAGACTCAGGACTTCATATGAGGGAGGACATGCGAGGGCAACTTAAAGAGGCTTCGTCTGTGACCTCTAAGGCTTTCTGTGCTTTCCGAAAAGAGCTGGATCCGGATCTTGAAGCCTTGTGCCAGAACAGTGACATGAAAGGGGCTGAAGAGGCCTTAGAGGAGACTCGCATGAGCCAAGCCATCACTATTATGAAACCAATCTTACGCTTCCTGCAGCTTCTCTGTGAGAACCACAATTGTGATCTGCAGGTACTTTTTTTTTTTTTTGGCATTCTTGTGAATTCGCCTTTTAATTGTGGATTTCACTACTGTTTTGATTTACGCCTGTCTCCTCGGTGTGTAGAACTATTTGCGCTCACAGAACAACAAAACCAACTACAATCTAGTATGTGAGACACTTCAGTTTCTGGACTGTATTTGTGGGAGCACCACTGGAGGCCTTGGGCTACTTGGCCTTTACATAAACGAGAGTAATGTTGATCTCGTTCGTCAAACTTTGGAAACCATCACTGAGTACTGCCAGGGCCCCTGCCATGAAAACCAGGTAAATCGTTACTTGAATTATTATTTTTAAATATTAAATAATAATTAAAAAAAAAGTTTCAGGCAGCTTCTTACAATTTACGTGGTGTGACAGTAAACAAAGATTAAAACAAAACAAACCAGAAAATGTGTGTGAATGATGACAAATGAAATGTCTATGAAATACATATTTTTTTGTTATCGGATAAAATTTGCTTACTATATCTTGTAGTAAGCAAATTTGTTAAAGTCTGGAAGGTCACAAGGTGTGCGCTTGTCATGTAACTCATTCTTTTTCTTTTCGGCATGATGTTTCAAAATCAAAATTTCAATTTACTTTCTGAGAGCCGAGCATCATTGTGTACTTCTTCCGTTTCCAGACATGTATCGCCAAACATGAGTCAAATGGTATTGACATCATTATAGCGCTGATTGTAAACCCCATCAACCCACTGGGGAAGAACCGCCTGGACCTGGTTTTGGAGCTGAAGGTGAGGCCTAACCATGTGTCCGATTAGTGTGATCACACAATGATGAAGGCTGACTATTTCAGTGAGTTGAAAATATTTTCTAGAATAATGCATCCAAACTCCTGTTGGCCATCATGGAGAGCCGCCATGACAGCGAGAACGCGGAAAAAATTCTCTTCAAGATGAGACCCACTGAGCTTGTGAGTGTATATGCGTGCTGTGGTACCGATATACTGTAGCGTCGTGCACATTGGTGGATGCCATTTTAAAATCTGACCAATTGCTGTTCCTGAGGTGGACGTCATGAAAGAGGCCTATGGCCAAGCTCTGGAAAGTGAGGAGGATGAAGACAGTGCTCCAGACCACATCAAACCATTGGATGTTGGTCATAACATTTATATACTAGCCCACCAGGTTAGTGACCAGTAGAATTTACACAGATCTGATCGGCCGATATTTTGCATGAGTTGCGCATTTTGTGATCAGCCTTAATGTCTTTCATTAGTCGATCGATCGCTGATGCCATTGATCAGCTCCAAGAAATAAAATGTTAGAGCAGCAGTGCTTCCCACATACAGTTTGCTGTGACGGGCCAACACAAATGAATTTTGGCCTCTGCTCAAGGATTTTGGTGCTACTTGTCAATATGTAACTAACTGCTGAAGAACTTGTATTGCCGCATGGAAAGCCGCTGTGCTGTTTATGGTCCTTGCGTGAGTCTGCTAATTAATATGAGATGAAAGGTGGGCCGGCATCCTTGAAGCATTGCAAAGATAGCTAAACAGTGGCACAAATGTTTGGGTTTTTTTTCAACGTGCAGGTCGCTGAGGGGTGATCAGCCCCAAAAATCCTGATCGTTTAAAGCCTGGTAACCAGGCCTATCTTTTTTTTTACTCACGCAAAGCAATTGTTACATTTCCTCTCTGTCTGTCTGACCTTCTGCTCACCCCAAAGTTGCGCAATGGTTCATGCTGAAGCACATGTATATTTGTGTGTGTTCTGTGTGCACTTTTAGTCAAATTTCACTGTGATTTGAGTGTGACAAAGAATATTTGGAGGTGTTTACTGTTCAATTGTTCCCAGCAGGTGAAGACATGCTCTTTTGTGGATTGTTTCTTTGAATGTTGTCTTTGTCTGCTGTTAGCCAGAAAAAGCAGGCTGCGTCTAACAGGCCTTAAGCTTTGCGCCTTTACACTCAAGTGTCAGATAATATTTTGGAGTGCCCAGCTTACTTGGGTCATTATAACAGTAAGATAAATTCACTTGAATTCACATTTGACACTTTTTGGACATTTGTAGGTCATTGATGGTATAGTGGTTCACCCACCTGACTACAGTGAAGGCAGTGTGGGTTTAGCTCTCACTTAGTGGTGGGATGAATGTCAGTGTGGATAGTTGGCTGTCTCCATATGTGCGCTCAGATTGACTGTTGACCAGTCGTCAGATAGGATCCAGCTTCCTGCAACACCTGGACAAGATGACTGGCATAGAAAATTAATGGACGGATCGGACAGTTGTCATCAGTTGTCTCCCTCAGCTTAATATTGTGATTTCTTCACATGGCTAAATAGAGAGGTCAACATATGTATAACCGAGAAAGGGGAACAATTGCATTTTTGCATGGGTTTGGCTCTTTTAGAGGAAGTCAACTCAAAAAATGTCTTTACAATAATATTTTCAATGCGCCTCCAATACTCTAAACACGGCCTTCTGATTAATATTGTGTTTGTAAACTATGACTTAAACAGCAAAATCCACCCATCTTGGGTAGGCGGCCATTTAGCCACTTCCCGCCAATTGAAAATGACATCACACTTGCTCAGGACTCAGGTAACAACCAATCCCGCCCTGTGCACTGAGCAACTGTGATGTCATTTTCAGTCGACAGCAAGTGGCAAAATGGCCGCCCCCCGAGATGGACAAAAGTGGGTGGATTTTGCTGCTTAACTCATATTCCACAAACGCTACATTAATCAGAATGTTGTGTTCAGACGAGTGAAGGTGCGTAGAACCTGTTATTGTAAAGACAATTTGGGGATTGACTTCCCCTTTACGCCCAGCATTGTGCATACAGATGGTGCATATGGTACATTTTTGCTTTCAGTTTCAGTATGATCCACATTTAATGTAAAAATGGACAAACACCATAACAATTCAATTTCATTCCTTTTAATTCCTCCTGATCTTCAGACCAATTGTATTTTTTTTCGTCTTCCCAGCTGGCTCGACACAATAAGATTCTGCAGCAGAGCCTGAGGCCAGGGTCAGGTGTGGGGTCTGGATCAAGCTTGGATCCTGACAATGACGAAAAGGACGATGCCCTTCAATACTATGCCAATCACACAGCTCAAATTGAGGTAAGAATTTTGGTGGTATTACATTCAGTTTTCTCCTCTGAATGTAGACCGTCAAATTGTTAAAGATGTCGCCTTCGCCAGATTGTGCGTCATGACCGTACCATGGAGCAGATTGTATTTCCAGTCCCCAACATCTGTGAGTACCTGACCCAGGAGTCGAAAATGCGTGTGTTCACCACCACTGAACGAGATGACCAGGGCAGCAAGGTCAATGACTTCTTTCAGCAGTTTGACAATCTCTACAATGAGATGAGTTGGCAGAAGAAAATCCGAAGTGAGTCTTGTACAAAATAATAACAATAATGATGATGTTAGTGTTGCCTGTGATGAAGAATACGTTGTGCCCCGTTCTTCTTTCTTTGTCTTCTGTCCATCTGTTTGTTAGCTGTGTCGGTATCAGGATAAACTTTGCTGCGTCCTCAGGGGATTTTTTTATTTTTTTTTTTAATGGTTTGATTGAGCGACAGTGACAAACCGCTAAAATGAGTTCCTGTTTATGATCTTGATCAAAACTAAATTGAGCTAGTCCACCGTCATATGTAAGAAGTGAATAAGCGGAAAGGTCTGTGCCATTTTTATTCCCGGTTTGGGGTCAAAGAATACCATAGAAGCTGAAAACTAAAAGTGAAAATCAGTTGTCAGGAATTAAGTACCACACCTCAATCCAGATTCTCTGCTAACAGACCAACCAACAAATGGTTATCAAAAAATACCCCTTGCCTTCCGCCACTTAGCGAATGGCAGAGATAATTCATTTAAAAAAATAATTGGAAGAATGAAATATATTTGTCTAAATCTTGTCTCTTATGCTTCCTTTTTTCATGTAGAAAATAAGGCTTTGTTTTGGTTCTCACGCCATATCTCTCATTGGGGGAGTATCTCATTCTACCTGGCCTGCCTGCTCAACATCTGTGTGGCTGTATTCTACCCATTTGGAGATGATGGAGACGAAGGTGAGAAACTGATATCTGATCAATAGACGTTTCTCGAATGCAGTATTGCACTGTTAGGGTGTATCGACACCCGAAAAGGCATTTGGTCCGCTTGTTTGGTTGAGACCAAAAGCGGACTAAATGTTTTTTCATTTGGTGCTCTTTGCATTCTCACTGCACTTTTTGCGAGTCAACTATTTTCTATGAACACATCCATGTGTGTAACGATCATTGGAAAGAAATGACGAGGTTGGCAGAGCGAGACCCACCTGGTAATGGAGGTAAAAAAAAAGCAGAACTCTGTCCACACCAGGACTTGTTTTGTGTATTCAGACCTGCATAAAAGGTCCCGACCAGCGTGGAAAACCAACCCTGGTCCTTTTAAAATGGGCCAAACTGTGCTGGTGTGAATCCACTCCTAAATTAGATGTCCAATGTTGTATACAGTCTGGGTGTTTTTTTTTTTTTTTAATAAACAAAATGTGCGTCAACGCCGATCATGTCTTCAAGGTCAAAGCCAATGGTGGAATCAAACTCTATAATGGTAGTCTTTCTCATAATCATGAAAGATATTTGATGTCATATTGTCCTGGCGGCACGGTGGACGACTGGTTAGCACGTCGGCGTCACAGTGCAGAGATGAAGGGTTCAATTCCGGCTCCGGCCTTCCTTTGTGGAATTTGCATGTTCTCCCCGTGCCTGCGTGGGTTTTCTCCGGGTACTCTAGTTTCCTCCCACATTCTAAAAACATGCGTGAGAGGTTAATGGAACACTCTAAATTGTCCTTAGGTGTGTGTATGAACGCAGATGGTTGTTCGTCTATGTATGCCCTGCGATTGGCTGGGAACCAGTTCAGGGTGTCCCTTGCCTACTGCCCGAAGACAGCTGGGATAGGCTCCAGCATGCCCCGCGACCCTTGTGAGGATAAGCGGATCAGAAAAATGGATGGATGGATGGTTTGCTCTGCTGTTCATATTGTAATGGGTGTACACACAAGTTAGCATCTGAGTGATGGTTAAATCCCATTGACAAAAATAGTTTCCTATTAAGTGTTTGATATACAATGCACCATTCTCAAACAGCGTTTGGAAGAGTAGTTGTGTGGTACCAAGTTAAAACATTTAGCTCAGAATAATTCATGGATGTCCTGTCTTTTCACCATTTTTTTTTTCCTCCACAGGGATTTTATCCTCTTTCAACTGTGTTTTGCTGTGGGCGGCATTGTCAGCTTCCATTGCTTTACTTCCAGTGCTACCCAAACCATGGGGCATCCTTTTCTTCCTGGTCTTCCTCATTTTACGTGCAATTTACACCATGGGTCTCGGTCCTGCTTTGTTGCTACTGGGCACTGTCAATGTAAGTGGTCAAAGACTCAAATCAAGTGTTACTATATTCTTCTAAATGTTTTTCTGTTACACTCTTACAGTTGTTCAACAAGTTAGTTTTCTTGGTGAGCTTTGTGGGAAACCAAGGGACGTTCACCCGTGGTTATAAAGCTGTCGTTATGGACATGCTTTTCATCTACCATCTGGGCTACGCAATCATCTGTGTTCTAGGTCTCTTTGTGCACGAGTTCTTTTACAGTTTTCTGGTAAGATTGACCTCCAAACACAAGAAGAATGTGTTGGACTAATAAATATATTTGTAGATGACTCATAATAATCTCCTCACACAGCTCTTTGACCTGGTAATCAGAGAGGAAACACTGCTTAATGTCATCAAGAGTGTGACAAGGAATGGACGCTCCATTATCCTCACCGCAGTTCTGGCCATCTTTCTTGTCTACTTTTTCTCAATTATTGGCTTTCTCTTCCTCAAAGATGACTTCCGCATGGAAGTGGACCGTCTGTCTGCATCAGGTCAGAACTGTATCATTTATTGTGTGTGTGTGTGTGTGTGTGTGTGTGTGTGTGTATATATATATATCTATATATCTATATATATATATATAGATATATATAGATAAATATTTATATAGATAGATATTTTATATATATATATATATAGATATAGATAGATATTTATATGTAGATATATATAAAATGTGTATTTATATCTAAAATGCGTACTGTATTTATATATGCAGTTATATTATGTGTATACAGTAATCCCTCGTTTATCGCGGTTAATGGGGACCAAAACCACCTGCGATAAACGAAAATCCGCGAAGTAGCGACCCCCCCTCCATATAGGTACATGTACATAATATTTATCAGGCCAAATTTCATGGTATACATGCATGTAGAAGTAAATTTTGAAGTAATTAACATGACTTAATGCTGTATACTAATAGATTTAAACGTGTATACGTTATTTTTATTTTATTTTATGAATAACAAAATACAGTAAACATATAATTCTTTTTTTTTTAAGTCCGCAAAAAGTCCGCAAACGCTCCGCGAGAAGCTGCGAAAGTCAGCAGAACAACAGCGAGTCACATAGAGCAACATATACAATACTGTACTACATGTATATGAAATGTATTTATTTATTTTTTTATGAGCATGTTTGAAAAAATCCGCGATGCACTGAAGCCGCGATAAACAAACCGTGAAATAGCGAGCATGTAGAATATACATTCTACATATATATATGTAGAATGTAACAATAATATAATGGCACACCATTTCTCAAAGTAACGACAGTAAACTATTATTTTATAGCCCCACACGTTTTATTTCAATAAGTGCCCTTTGTAGATAAACAGTTGTCTAATAGACAAAGAGCCATTCCCTATTTTATCACAATCGTGCTCAGTAAAGCTTGAAAATGAACAGTATCTTCGCAGACACACGTTTTGGAAACGCTGCACTGTGTGGGTGTGTTAATGAGCTGTGGCTGTGAGCAGTGCACGGTCAGGAGAGACAGCCATCAGGCACATGTGCACCTGTTGCATAACCCGGTGGCCGCGCCATCCTGTGTATTGCCGAACGGCGCGCAGACACACGCGCACGCACGGCACAGCAGTGGCAGGTTATGTAAGCGGCGACGCTCATAGTTCTGTGGCTGTTGGCTCAGGAGGGAGCTGAGGTGCAAAGCTCCAGCAGACCTGTGGGGAATACTGTCAGTGTCCAAAGAGCTGTCAACCCGGGGCTTTGATCCCTGCACCCCATCAAAACATGTGTCCCTCCTAGCTAGGGTCACTCCCTTTCTTTGAGATGATTCTATTCTAGTAGAACTCCTAAGTTGCTCAGAACCTCACTGCCGTGCAATTGGTTTGTTCAGGTTTTTTCCCGGCGGCACTTTGCCATCCGCCCACCCGGCAGCTGCTGTTTACATAATAATCATACATCTAGCTGATTACCAGCACTGATTAGAAAGAGGACGATTTCATTTGGTTTGCGTCTGTTTTCATTGCCACTTGAGCCGGGGCCCATCCCAGCTTACTGGCTGAGAGGCGGGCTGCAGTCTGGACTGATCACCTGTCAATCACGGGGCTGGCACATCGAGACAGTTAGGCATTCTCACTCACATTCACACCTGCAGGAAATAACACTCAGTGCATGCTTTTGGACTGTGGGACTGGAGAAAGAACACAGTCGAACCCAGGAAGAACATACAGTATAAACTCAATAGAGGAAGGCCAAAGTTGACACAACCACTGTGCTTAAACAGTTCGTAACAACTGCACATTTTGTTCACGTCTTTTGTTGTTTTTAGGACATGGACATTTATTAACTAAACCACTGATGGAAGATTCATGTCCGAATGAGAGATGCCGTGTTTCCATTAAAACTGCTGCTGGTAAGTTTTTGTTTTTTGCTTTTGCGGCAGTGACACGTTCACAAACCGCTTTCTGTGTCTTACAATGAAGGGTGAACATTTTTGTGGTTCGACTGAAATCTGAACACTTAATAGGTTTTCAGCAGAGCAGCACCGTAGCTGGACACCGCTGGACACCAGTACACACACACTCGCAAATGCACTCTGTCTCTCTCTCTCTTTCTCTCTCTCTCTCTCTCTCTCTCTCTCTCTCTCTCTCTCTCTTTCACACGCATACACACAGACATTCACACAAAGAAATCTGATGTGGCCAAGGAGATGACTCATCTGCATTAAATCCACACATACGTGAGCCCATCCATTCCCATCGTCATCTGATCCTCATCCTGAGCAGCCATATTGTTAACAATCAATTCAACAGTTAACGGTTAAATGACATTTTCGTGCTCATGGAAAAAAAAAATTGTTGGGTGTAACGTGGAAGTTCATTTGATCTTAAGACACGCCGTTGCCTGCAATTAATGTGACGTCTTTCATGATCAAGTCACGTGTCAGCTGAGATCTGAATCAAATTGTCCACTGCAAGAGAGACATGCTTTTTATTTTTTTGCGGGGGTCAGAATTTAAAACATTTCCCAGCTGTCTAGAGTACACGTCCGTGACATGCCTTTCTTTTAAATACCCTGAGGTGTTTTGGAGCTACAGGACACTTTACACACCCTATTTGTTGTCTTGCTGAAAATAGGCATACTGTTTTAGCATCTTTCTGCTTGAAAAACATGGAACAATTGTTCTCCTTATTAAAAAAAGAACATAAATTTTAAAAAATCTGCCATACTCACCGCTCACTGACTGTGTGTTTATAGATGAAGACGAAGGGACAGAGAGGGTGTGCGACACGCTGCTTATGTGCATTATCACCGTTTTGAACCAAGGACTACGTAATGGTGGTGGTGTTGGCGATATCTTGAGAAGACCCTCCAAAGAGGTCAGATCAGGACAGATTTGTGCTGCACATAGATGACGTTTGCGTTTCGTTGGCTAATTTGCATTTTCTCTTTATTTTGCATGTCACCGGCCTATCCAGGAACCGCTGTTTGCGGCCCGCGTGGTTTACGACCTGCTGTTCTTCTTTGTTGTAATCATCATTGTTCTCAACCTCATCTTTGGCGTCATCATCGACACTTTTGCGGATTTAAGGAGTGAAAAACAAAGGAAAGAGGAGATTCTGAAAACCACCTGTTTCATCTGCGGTGTGTACAACTCCATAAATCCTTCAAATTCGAGTGGAAGAGATGAAGCTAAGTAAATAAATAAATGATGAGACAATGCCTTCCAGGTTTGGAAAGGGACAAATTTGACAACAAGACGGTGTCCTTTGAAGAGCACATAATGTATGAGCACAATATGTGGCATTACCTTTACTTCTTGGTTCTGGTGAGAGTGAAGGATCCCACCGAATACACTGGTCCAGAAAGCTACGTTGCCCAGATGATAGCGGTCAGTATTGCATGCACACACAACAAACCATTCTAACTGCTTTCCAATACAGTGTATGCACTGACACTGGCGTTCGATGTGTTTATGACCTTTGCAAACAGATAAAGTGAGATTTTTTAAATTTTGGGGGGGCAGGAGCCGGGGGAGGTGTTTTTGTCTGCAGTATGGAAAATCTACACAAACAATTTCCACAAAACTTTGTAGGGGGTTGCACAACCCACTGGTGCAGATCTCGATAAAATGCGGACAGGTTCAAATTAGTTGTTTTGCAGTCACTCCCATCCATCCACTGCAAATGTCTTACGTCATTTTCAATGAACAGGAAAATTAAATGCTAACTACAGACGATATTTCACTTTTGTTAGTTTTCAGAATTACACCCTGTTTTTGTTTTTGTTTCTAGTGCATTTGCTTTTTGGCACCGCCTTCATTAGTGGGAGGACACGTATGCCTCTACTTCAGAGTCACAATCAAAACAGATAGAGCCTCCACAGGCGTGTGTCAAGTATCATTTCCTTCTGCTTTTACATGTCTGGAGAGAGACACGGTTTCGTTGCTAAGGTAGTCTGCTGAGTTAGCCCTCAGGGATTGAGTGGAGTTAGATACTAATTAAACTCAGTCCAGCTCTATTCACATTAGTGCACAAACTTGCAACACTGACACAGAGACCACCACGTGAAGGAGGTAATGGCAGCTTAAGTTGTTATGGTCGCTTAATGAATTCAAATAAGAACTCGGAGCATAATGGCACCTTTGGGATTAACGTTGATTATGTGATTGGGCAAAGGAATGCTCAAATTATAATGAGCAACTTGCATGACAAACCTATTACACACTCGAGTTTACTATGCAATGGCAGGTGAGTGTTTATTTTTCATTTCTCAATCCATTTTCTGTCACACTTTTGCTCATTAAATGACCTGGAGGCTATGCTAGCTGACTTTGGGTGAGAGGCTGGCTATTCCTTGGAGTGGGAACAATTCAGTTGCATAGGCACATGTTGAACCCCCCCCCCCCCCCAAAAAAAAAAAAAAAAGAAAACACTCAAGTTAGTCCTCACTCAGAGAGGGAACCCGTGTGCCAAGGCTGCACTGAGATAGTCCTGCAGATAATTTGGATTTCATGGCCTAAAATTGTCAGTCTTGAAGTGCTTTGAGTGTCCTCTTCGTTAATTTAGTAAACTATTCCAAGATCATCTACAAAAAAAAAAAAAAATGCTTTAGGGCTCCTTTAATTTCGGAGAATGCTTTATCTGCTCGCCAAGAGGACGCCACTTGCAGGACTGCGTCAGTGCAGCTGTAGAAGATGCGTTGGAAACGGTGGGTTAGGAAGCGACTGGTAAAGTGCAGCATGTAAAGCAGTAGATAGTGTTCAGCTCCTTCTATAATGTCGAGCCCAAACCTCAAACATCACCACCTTTACGATTCAATGTCATCTGTAACCTAATGTGGGTATGCAATACATTTGTTGGCCGTGTTTTATCATTAAATGTTTGATTGAATTTGCAGGTGAGGGTTGACCTTCAATTGACTTGTTACAATTTGGCTCTTGCCACCATGTGACAAAAGGTGTCAGTACACGCATGCCTCGATATGATGTGCACGGGGTTTGGTGGGTCGCAGCTGATGTGTTGAAAAGCATCATTACTCAGTGCACACCGGGAGTGGATAATATGCGTGTGCGCTTATGTGCGGACGCCGGTGTTTGTGTGTAGAAGGACAGAAGCTACCCAAGCAGGTACTACATCAGCCGAGTTACATAACCCATCTCAAGTGACCTGCTAATAGCTCAGCCTGCCTCACACGTGCTCTCCTGTCCCTTTCACTCACACATAACGCGCACGCAAAACGCACTGTCCTATTATGAGCTTTTCATTTACCCTCCAGCGCATTCGCGCGCACACACACACACACACACACACACACACACACACACACACACACACACACACACACACAAATGCACACTCACTCTATCACAGTTCAACTTGTACAATGTAGACAGTAAAAACAGCACAGGTGGCAGCGTAGTAAAAGAGCCTGCACAGGGCAGAGGTCAATTTTTGCTTTGTCCGATAAAATCTATTGATCTTTACATAACAAATTTCACATTCTTAGCTGATGTGTGTGTGTGCATGTGTATGTGAGCGCGAGAAAGATTAACTGAGAAAATTGACACAATCATCAGATCAAGTGTGAGTTTGAGATGCCTGTTAGGGTAACACGCGAGGCTTTGTTGGTTCATGTTCACTCATTAAACAGCTGACATTTTGTTCCGACATACAAGCTCAAAATACAACCAGAATTGCCTTTTGCACTCTGTTCCGACCAATCGTGTTACCTTCTTGGCATTTGATTGACTTAGCCATTACGTTGTTGCTATTTTTACTTAGCAAGTGGCTTTATTTAATTTAATCCATTGATGTCATTTCTTTTGACTTAAAAGTTGGTCAAAATCAGTGGAGTCTTGATTCTTGAATTTGTTGAATTGGTGACCATATGACAGAAAGTGTGCTGTGAAGCGCTGTCTTGAGCGGAGGCTCCCGAGAGTCTGGTCAAATATTTCTTGGCGTTTCCGCTTGTATAGTAGAGTGTGTACATTGATAGGATGGTGGCTGTAGCAACCATGAGAAGCACATGGAAATTTGTAAATGCACACTCATTTAGGTGTTGAAATTGATCTTGGGAGCAACAGTGAAGCTAAGTCATTCCGGCAAAACGGCACTAAGTAGAAATGAGATGCACAAGGGCACATGCAAATCTTCAGATTGCCCGCAGCCTTGCTTCAGTATCGACTCAATTAGTAACTGTGTCTCAACAAAAAATGGCTTTCTTCTGTTTCTGAAACGCCTTTTTGCCGTCTCAAGAACGGAAACCATCACAGAATTTGCGGTTTTGTGAGGAATCTGCAAGTTTCATCTGACCGGTGCAGTCGCCTCCTAAGGATCTGCGAGGACTGCTTTTGACTATCGCAAACAATATGGGCAAAAAATCCCAAATCCTTTGGACACTTCTTGACCGCTGCCCATGCACAGCATGATATTTAACAAAATAAGGCAATCGTGGTATTGTTTGGAACAAGAAAATATTAGATTAAGATGTTTGTCCCATTTGAGTCACATTATTGTGGCTACGTCAGACATTAGTGATCCAGCAGCGTTTTTGTTTGCATTTTGTGGCGCCTGTTTTCCTTCTTCAATTTTCTCCCTTCCAAACTGCAATACATGACATCAAATACATATAATAAAACATAACTGCAGAATTCTGGAATCTGGCAAATTAACTTTCATAAAGTACATTGATGACATTTTTTTTTTTTTTTTAAATACGCACTTTCAGTCCTGCTGACATGCACTTCCAGAATCTGCCATTCAGCCGATTCCCACGGTGATTGTTGGGTATTAATGACTCACTTTGCACTGACAAACTCTTCAGACTCTACGTAGGGCCGTATTCTCCCACACGTGTTAGAAATGTTATTTGTATCTTTTTACTCAACCTTTATTTATCCTGGTACAGCAGAGCAAATATTTTTTTGCAGGGATGACCTGAGAGCAGACAGCAGGTAAAAATAAATACATAAAGCAAAATATTTCTCTCTGAGTGCAGATCACCCCACCGACTTTTTTTTTTTAATTGAAAAACCTCCAAAAATGCACTCAGTCATAACTACGGCATTCCAATTAAATTACCTTTATTAGATTCATGACATAAAGTATTAAAAAGTGGAACTGGAGTTAGGGGTAGTCAATAAGGTCCCCCCAAATTTTTCTTTATTCCTTCAAAAACCACGAATAATTTGATGCTATTTTACACACACACACAAAAAAAAATCTGCACTTGGTTTCCAGAACAGTTATGGATAAACATTGTTTCTGAGCCATAGCGCGTTTACATTTTAAATTGCTTCATTCATTGTCTGCAAAACATTGCGCAATGAAACGGCAATAGTATACAATGAATACCTTCCAATTACGTCCAGGCGAATATAGGGGCTCTTCATTGATTTTTCTGAATATTTCTGACATATTTATTTCATCCAGATTCTCATGAATGACAGATCAGCAAGTGTGACGCGTCGTATGGAGAGGTCTACCATTTCTGCCTATTACAGCTGTCGTTAAAAAAAAAGAAATACAAATTTGATACCGTACATGGTGATTTGTGTCACGTATCGCATCACCCTGGAATATGTAAGTCATGTTGGCGGAGTCCCAAAGTCATGTCATCCTTCATATGGTGTGTGGCAAAACACAAGTTGGTGTATTGCTCTTCACGGCAAACGTTTTTTTGGTTTTTTTGGTTTTCATACATCTGTCATTGTTTTTTTTGACCATCTGTCTTGTCAACCGCCGAATCATTTCCAGGCTAGGGATGTGGACTAGTCTGTATTTGGTAATAATGTTATTTGCAGTTATGTGACTGAATCCTGCCCGTTGATTCGTAGAATGGAGAATTTTCACTTCCCTCTCTTTTGCAGTCTCTGCATGCTGGTTGGCCGAATGAGGATTTTATCACTTCCGTCTAATTTGCAGTCAGTCAATGTACTCCTGCGTTTTTGTGCGGGTCCATTGTGGAAACGGTTGATAATGTAAAATTGCACATGGTGAAAGCAACTTTGCCCACAATTTTGAGGACACCCAAATGTTCCCAACCCTTAACTTGTACCCTCTGGCCCACAACACACAATTCATCTCCAATTTCAAAGTCTGATTGATCTTTTCCACAGATTTCAATGACATTCACAAGTCTGAGGAAGAGTCCACGTTCCATGATTCGAGGCTAGCCTTATCCTTAAGGGAATTACAGCACTTTCGTTGTTTCATCCGTCATTCCCATCTTATACGTGTTTGGTGTGGAAAATCTGGATGGGCGAATGCGCGGGGATGACAAGCGCACAAGTCAAGGCATTTAAGAGGGCTTGGACGTGCACGGAGGAAACATGGACTTTAGTGTGTGTCAGTCCATACTCAGCTTCTCACACGAATCATTTTTTCCATGCCTGAGATATATTCTTATATAATCGTAGGTGGGAGAATACCTCACTCCTTCGCCGCAGCGCGCCGTGACGGTGCCCGTCCCAACCCACTCACGGCACCATTTGAGTCATTCTTATCACAAGTGGCCAAGAAATATTACACAAGATCAGCTGATGACAGTTTGTCTGCATGAAGCAATGTCTCTCACCCACTAGACGTTGCTGCAGATGCACACCCACAGACACACTTTGCATTTCAGGTCCAAGTCCATTATGTAATGCCAGTGGCTTGTTTTCCTCTTCACTGTGACTTTTTATGTTGGGGGGGAAAAAAAATGAAGTCATGCAAGATGAGCAAGATTGGACAAAGTTTTGTTGCTCAAGGGCCACATTTGAGTTATAAAACCGACAGATTAGGGCAGATCATCATAATTCTTTTATGTATTGTAATTGTTTGAAGATAATTTAACTCGATATATTTATCTCTCTGAAACATTTATTTATGTGCATGCAAACACTGTTTTTCTTCTTTCTACCCCCCAATTTTGCTGCTGTAGACTGTAAATTTCCCCAGTGTGAGACAAATAAAGGATATCTTATCTTATAAAATAAGCCAATAATTTAATAAAACACTTAAATCATATTTTTGTGACTGAATATAACCAATTATTACATAAGAAATACCTCAATAATGACAAAAATACATTTTAATTGAACCATTTTGGGGGGAAAAAGAGATTTAGATAAAGACATCAACTATTACAGGACTCTTGTAATGAACTGTCCTAATATAATTGCTTAGTTGGCCACATTAAAACAAAAAACAAAAAAACAGACAATATGTGGCCTGTGGCAATAATTTGCCCGACCGCTTTTGTGCACTCAAAAGTTTGTGGTTCATTCAACTGCAGTTTTACTTTTCTCCACTCAAAAAGATTCTGAAATATTGAACTCTTCAAAGTAAGACCACATCATGGACAAAAAAAAAAAAAAACGATGTGGCATCACCATGCGGCAACAACATAAGCATTTGTTTTTTGCTGTCCAATTATGAAAAAGAAAAAATATTTTTTCTCTCTCTCTCGCTACCGCTTGTCCTCATTATTGCTGCTCCAATGGAAAATCAGCAATCTCCAGATTTATTTCTTTATTTTAAATCCGCTCGCCAAAATACCTTTATGTTTTGGATGGAAAGAAAACACTCAAGAATGACAGCTGACAAATGTGCATTTCCACCTGCATAAAGGTCTCTTTGGCTTTTAAGATTACACACTCTCAAACAATAACACGTGAGTGCAATTTGAGTTCTTGATTGAAGAGAGTGACTCCTATCCTGGAAATGCCAGTTATTAGTGAGTGTGTGACCATGCTTGACCTCCGCCCTGAAACCGGAACCGCCGTCACGCTCAAGTGCAAAGCAAAGAACAGATTCTGTTGTGAGAGGATGATTTCGACTAAAAGGTGATGTCAGTTGCTAACAGCCCCATGTTGAGTCTTCCACCGCAGTCCGGCCGACGCACTTTAACACACCCTGAATCACAGCCTGCTCGGGGCTGACGGCGGCAAAATTGCCGGCGCTGCCGTCCCCTTGACATTCTGACTCAGCTCTATTTTTCCCCCGCTCTGCACATCATCCTTCTCACGGTTTCTCTCGCACCCGATCTCTCCCTCATCTCTCAGGAAAAGAACTTGGAGTGGTTCCCCCGAATGAGAGCCATGTCTCTGGTGAGCAACGAGGGGGATAACGAGCAGAATGAGATGCGATTGCTGCAGGAGAAACTGGAGAGCACCGTCACGCTGGTTGCGCAGCTCTCCGCTCAGCTGTCTGAGCTCAAGGAGCAGGTAAAGAGCCATTTTTGTACTCTCATCGTCCGACTGTCACCATTACGCCAGCATGTCAACTCTTGACCGGAAAAATATTAGCCGGCCAAAAGGTCGCAGGAAATGGAGCTCTTTTAAGGACCTTGTGATATGCATTTTGTTTGTCAGATGACTCACACTTTCGACACCATCTTTTTGTCTGGCTGAAAGTCATCTGTATTTGCCCCTCTCATGCAATGATCACAAACACAAACGCCCCCACCTCCCACCCCACCCCTCCAGTGTTACCTCAGTGGGCATGTGTTCTTTTGTTGCGCTGTGATGTAAGTTTCTCCACCACCAATGAGTAACTTTCATGTCACCCCTTTCACTCCTGTCATTGGTCAGTCTACATATTTTAGGGGGGGGCACTATGTGCCCATACAATGGCAGCAAAGACTTTCTCTTCTTTTCCATGCTATTTGTTACACGCAGCACTCCTGACTGTGGGCATGTCGCTCCCGTTTATTGCAGACATTAGTCAAGCTACATGTCAGCCATTACGCACACCACCAGTGACTGGATGGCGTGTCACTCCCACTTAAAGCTGGCATTAGTCGTCAGCAACTAAAGGCGGCACCCAGCATCACAATGAAGTTGAAATGGAATAATCTCACCCAGCGCCCACCCCCCGAGTCAAGTCTCAACCTAATATCCCAAATATAACCAACTTTTTTTTTTTAGAAAGCTCTCAGACCTTTTGACAGGTTAAAGTTGGCCTCAGGCCTTGCGGATGACCACGCTGATGTAAGCGTGACTGATGACTCCCTCCGCTGCATGTGATCCCGGTCACAGGCTCGTCCTTGTTCCTCTTGCGACAGATGTGTTAACGTAACGCTCACCGGGGGAGCTGGGAGCGCTTCAAATAAACAATATAACATCCTCCGCCATGGCTGTCCCATCGACCGGCCGATCCCTGTAATCGTGTGTATCACGTCTGCTCTGCGTGCAAAGTCAAACTCCACCGCATGCTTGTGTGTCCTCCACAGATGACCGAGCAGAGGAAGCACAAGCAGAGGCAAGGATTATTGGGTCCGCCGCAGAATAACCACCACATCTCAAATCACTGAGGGTCTCAGAGCCCAAACTGGACACGATGGACGGAATACCCACTGTTTGGAAAAATGCATACCTGCAGTTACTTCATCAATGGTTGACAGTTGATTAGTCGCAAAGTGCCTTTTGTATGACAGCGCTGTTGTTTCTGGGCCACATCCTCACACCGGTGTGCCGTTTGGGGCAAACTACAAGTTGCCTGCACACTTGCACACAGAGTGGGGCGACTCTGTGAATGATTGGGCAGACTTGCCGCGCATGTGCTGGTTGTGGCGTTCGAGTGGCCCACAGAGGGTGAAGGGAACTGTTCTGGTCAGATTAGTTCTTTGCTGTCTCAGCCCTCATCACACCTTCGTTTTCTTAATGTCGTCAGATCAGAAAGTGGACTACTGGTACCGAGGTCCGTGCTTAGCCGTGAGCTAGGAAAGTGTCCTTATCTCTTTTAGATTTCTGGTCAGAGCTTTTTAAAAACTGGAGTATTATTTTGTATGTTTTAATTACATTTTTGAGTTGGAATCTTTGCTGCCTTAACCATGTTTTAAAACTGGATTATCATTTGTTGCAAATGCACTTTTTCCATACAAAAGGGAGAAACCTGGCCAGTTTGGGGTGATTGCCTTCGACTGTGATGCATTTACTGCACCACTTTTTTTTTCTTTCCCGTTCAGCCAGATTTCCACACAGTAACAATTGAATGTGAATAAAGTTGATACTTATGACTTGAAAATGGTTTTACTTCTAAATCGTACATGGGCATAGCATGTAGTAATGACTGGAGACAAATAAATGCGATTTTTTTTTTTTTATTGGGTCATCAACAAAGTGACATACAATAAATGTGTGTCCTCATCTACTCTTTCTTGAACTTTGTGTTTGTTTAAATAAAGTATATCTAGATATTTAAATGTGATGAACGCTTGTGTGACTTTCCCTGCAGTTTGTTTCCAAAAACAACTTTTCCATGAACACAAGAGGGGTCCTTCAATCAGGCAGTACAGTCATTTTAACTCCAGCGTTTGGTTACTTCTCTAATATCAGTGAAACTTTGATGCTGTCTTGTGAGCGGTTTCATTCATGTTGCCAACTGACATGCAAGAACTCGAGACCAGACTAAGTCACTTACCAGGTGTGGTTAAATGCGTGAAGTGATTTCATGCACCTTTTTGTTGCCTTCCTCTTGACTGGCAACCACCTGACACCAGCAATCTACTCACTGACAGTAGGAGCAGCATGACTCAAGTGGTAGCGTGGCTGTCTCCCAACGTGAAGGTTGTAGGCCCGTTCCTCAAACCTTGAGTGACTTTTTTTTTTTTTAAATAAACCAATACTATACAAGTAAAATGTACTCAAAAACTCTCAATGTAAATTTTATTTTATTATTTTTTTTTTTTTAAGTAAATATCACTCCAAATATTATTTCAGGGGTGGCATGGTGGTTGACTGGTTAGCACCTTCGCCACACAGTGCAGAGGTGCAGGGTTTGATTCCGGCTCCGGCCTTCCTGTGTGGAGTTTGCATGTTCTCCCCGTGCAGATGTGGGTTTTCGCCGGGTACTCCAGTTACCTCCCACATTCCCAAAAATATGCATGGCAGGCTGATTGAACACTCTAAATTGTCCCTCGGTGTGAGTGTGAGCATGGATGGTTGTTCGTCTCTGTCTGCCCTGCGATTGGCTGAAAACCAGTTCAGGGTGTACCTGCGCCTCCTGCACAAAGACAGCTGTGATATTATTTCAGTGCAGTAGCGCGGGAATGAATCTACAGAATGGATCAAAATCTCAGAGTACATGATGCTCTCATCAGTGTAAAATGTGGGTGAGCAATTTATGTTCTCATCAAATAAATGTTGGGTTAAATCGTTTGGAGTACAATTAATCCATTGTGGGTAAAATTTACTCTGAATATTTGACTCTCTTCCAAGTGTAAATTTTACTCTGTTTAGACTGACACAAAATGGAGTCTTTTGAGAGTAAATTGACTCTGTGTATCCTTGGTGGAAAGCTGCATACTTAACTTCTTGACTATTAAATTTCATGAAAAACAAAATCTATCTTGATTTACAAGCGACTGTTGTTTTATGGGATCTGAAGAGTTCTTTAATTTGATCAAGTCAAGTTCAAGGAGTGAAAGAGTTCTCTGGTATCAGTGCAGACAACCGAGTATTTCGGTGGATGTTTATTTTGGGGCTTAATGAAGGCCTTGCAGCAGCGTGAGTAAAATCTCAATTCACTAATCAGAGACAATTTGGCCAAATATGAGTCCTAAATGCACAAGTTTGCCACTGAAGAAGACCACCAGCGATAGGAAAAACAAAACGTCTCGTGTACTGATGAGCACAGGACCAAAAATGGAACTTGGAAGCACAGCAAGCATCTCTCCCCTGGCTGCTTCCAGTTTGTCTCAGCTTTGCTTGGCTCAGTCTTTATGTGAAGCAGCTCACCTTACAAGCAGTAATCTTATTTTTACTCTTGTTGACAGTTGAAACACATCCTGTACGTCAATCACTCATCGTCAGAGTTAATGGTGATTATCAATGTTTTAATGTCTGGATGTGTTTTAAAATGAACTTTTTTTTTTTTTTACACTGATATGATATTGTTCAAAACTTCAAAATTTTGCCGTTGTTCAAAACTGACCCTGGATTAATTCAATTTCAATTATTTAAGAACAACAACGAGGAGGTTGGCTGCATCCCATCGTGGATTATGTCCACTTTCGCGAATTCCCTAAACCCATTTGACGTCAGTCAGTCTGTAATGCTCCAACAGTAATCTTTCATTAAGATATTTATTTTGCTCCAATGGTGAAAAACAATTCCATGTACCAGGTAATGACAATATATTGGCAACATTCGGCATGTTTGACTTGCTAAATTTTCTAGCGTGTGCTTCCACAACATGACGTGACACTTGCGTTGCTAATCCAACGCAGCAAAATGCTTCACCATCTTCAGGTTTGTCCTTGTGTAACCCAGAAGATGAACGCATCCCACAATCCTGTCCCGCCGCTCCTGCAGGGAACCCCGTCCCGTCTCGCCCCTCCCCTCTTGGCTTCGCTTTGCTGTTTACACCAGCAGGCCTGTCTCTGCTCCTGCTGCCCGTGACAGCCATTAAATTTAGCCCGCGCGGAGACACTTTAGTGAGCAGCTGTTACTGCGTCGACAAGACGAATAAAGTGCAGCAATCACTGAATGAGGTGGTGTCAGAGAGAAAAAGCATGTGAGGTGAAGTATCTGTCAAGGATATCATTCAGGACTCCCTCGCACACAACTGAAAAATTCTCACACACATCACTTCAAGGTTTGTTTCGATATATGAGCGTGGTTCACTATGATGTGTGAGAGTGTTTCAGCCGTTTATGTGAGCGGGCATTTTAGTAGTGTGTTGAGTGTTTCTGTGGTCCATTAGAACAATTGTCAGTAATGTATGCAAGCGTGTTTCAGTAGTGTGTGTGAAAGCGTTTCGGTAGTGCGGCGAGTCAAAAACAGGCTTGATTTCTGCGTGACAAAGCATACTGTGTGGAATTTTTTTCTGAGATTCTCGAACCTCGGGGTATTTTGACAAAAGCATGTTCTGGCACGCCACCGGGATTTTCTTCTTTCCACGGGCTCATCTCTTCGCTTTTTTTTTCTTCAATAAAAGTACGATACACACCATAAGCATGTTCGTACGGAAGCGTGGAACTGCCAATGTGGCGGAAACGTTTTTGGCTGGCAAACACATTTGAATGTACTTGCAAAATATGTTCAAATGTGCGCAAATTAATCCCCTGGGGGCATCATGGGGAAAACTGCTATTTTTTTTTTTTTTTTGGTAGTCTATATTTTATCAATATGTTCAAACATACCTGTGAGCATGTCACAGTCACCTGTGAACTAATTATAATAGTTAAAATAAATGTTCTCCTTTAAAAAACACATTGATTAATTCATATGATTGAGTGATGTCCACCAAAGTGTATGATACAGCGCAATTATGAATTGTCGTGATAATAAACGTACAAGTGCATATCAATTGTCTGTGCAGGTGTACTTAATTTTGTGAGACTGAATACAAAGAAAATGCCTGTCTTTGAAATGAAAAGAGAGGACCAAATTATGAGAAACAATGTGATTCCATGTTTTTACCCCCTTTTTAAGGTTTTGCAGACTACAATGAAATTATTTTGGGCTAGACTCGATATATTTCATTGACAGTGTAGATGTATGCATTTACTGTGTAAATATTTTATATTTTGTTTACTAGAGCACTTTTCCTCATTAGGGTCACGTGTGAGTGCCATTGCTTATAATTGTTATAATTTAGACTCTCCACTGAGCCTAACGTGTGTTTTTGGTATGAAGAATCATGTCGTGCCAATGTGGAAAATATCCAACATGGGAGGAAGTTGAGTGGAACAACTCCACACAGGAAGGGCAAGAGTTGAGATTTGAACACTGGCCATCGCTGGTTCCACACTGAGGCATTTTGTCAAATTGTGCAACAATTTGTGTTTTCCATTTAGAGAATCACAGTTGTATCACGGGTCACCCGCAGCAACATTCTGCAATGTTTTTGTCTTAAAATATCATGTGACCTTACATTTGATTGTTCAGGAGGGCGGAAGGTTCCTTCTCAGTGTCTTTTATAAATAAGCATGCCCCCGTCATGACAGGCATGTGACTTGCTGTGTCTCAGCCTTTTGTCCTCACATGATGTGTCATGACCACAAAATAGCACAAGCACAAAGGTGCCAGCCCTTGTAGCGTCAACCATAATGCGCATTTCATTATTTTAATGTACAAACCCAATTTTGATGAAGTTGGAACGTTGTGTTAAACATAAATAAAAACAGACTACAATGTTTTGCAAATCATGCTCAATCTATATTTAATTGAATACACTCCAAAGGCCAGATATTTAACATTCTAACTAATACATCTGATTGGGTTTTTTTTTTGCAAATAATAATTGACATCGAATTTTATGGCTGCAACACGTTCCAAAAACGTTGGGACAGGTGGCAAAAAAGAAATCAAACACCTGTTTGGATAATGGTCTGATGAAGACACTCTGAAGAAGGCGAAATTTTTTCGTCAAAACATGAACGGTAAATAACAACCTAAAGAAAAAAATTGTCTCAGATAAAAGCAACCAACAAGTTCAACCTGTTTGGAGCATCTCACAGGGGAAGAGCCTACCTGGGAACAGGTCGGTGCCATAATTGGGTATAAAAAGAGCTTCGCTGAATTGCTCAGTCATTCTCAAACGACGACGGGGCGACGTTCACGTCTTTGCCAACAACTGCGTGAGAAAATAGTCAAACAGGACAATAATGTACAATTGCAAGGAGTTTAAGGATTTCATCATCTACACTTCTTAAAATCATCAAAACGTTCTGATAATCTGGAGAAATCACTGCATGTAAGCTGCAAGGCAAGGCCGAGAGCCAACATTGAATGTCCGTGACCTTCAATCCCTCAGATGGCACTGCATCAAAAAAACAAAAACAAACAAACAAAAAAAAAAAGCACAAAACAACCCAACATTGATGTGAAAAGGATATCAGCACCATTCACCAGTCAGTAAATACAGTTCAGCACTACATCTGTAAGTGCAAGTTAAAACTCTACTATGCAAAGCAATAGCCATTTATCAGCAATACCAAGCAACGCCACCAACTTCCCTGGGCCCGAGCTCATCTAAGATGGACTGATGCAAAATGGAAACGTGTTCTGTGGTCCGACGAGTCCACATTTCAAATTGTTTTTGCGAATTTGCAAAGAGCATAAAAACCATTCGGACTTTATGGATGCAAAGTTCAAAATCCATGTGATGATGGTATGGGGCTGTGTTAGTGCCAACGGCATAGGTAACTTACTCATCTGTGAAGGCACCTTTAATGCTGAAAGGTACATGCAGGTTTTTGGGGAAATATATTGTAGCGTCGCCACTTTGAAGCACAAAGGCTGTAAGTAGTGTTCAAATGCATGTTTTGTGTCAATTATTTCTTCAGTCATTGGTTGACTTGTTTCATCATTTACTCGTATTTTCTCCAGTTTACGATGATAATTTTAGTACTGATGTAACACCGTGATTGTGCATAACATGTTGACTAATGACTTGCCAACACTTGTCATTGTGTGGGGTGTGAAAAACGTAAGCTTGTTCTTCTGCTTTAGAAAATTTAAGTGCAATTGTTCCTCACTCCCTCGGGAGCGCCACAATATGCCGCCATCCAAGCTGCGGCTTTGTCATTGACGCGCCTGCTTAATTTTGCAAGAGAATGCCAAACCACATTCTCCAGGATTAGACTGGCCTGCCTGCAGTCCAGACCCGCCTCCCATTGAAAATGTGTGATGCATTATGAGGCGTAAAATACGGCAACGGAGACCCTGATGTGTTGAACAGGTGAACCTTTACATCAAGCAAGAACGGGAAAAAATTCCACCTACAAAACTTCAATAATTAGTATCCTTACTTCCCAAACGTATATTAAATATAAAATCAGAAAAGGTGACGTGGTAAACATGACCTCGTCCCAGCTTTTTTGGAATGTATTACAGCAATAAATTCTAGGTTCATGTTTATTTGCTAAACCAGTAACGTTTCTCAGTTTGAACATTAAACATCTTGTCTTTGTCATGTATTCAATGAAATATAGGTTGCACAAGATTTGCAAATCAATGTGTTCTTTTTTTATTTATGTTTGTCCCAACTTCACTGGAATTGGGTTTGTATACTATTTTTGTTGTTGAACATATGGTTTACAATAGACGTGTGTCCAGCTGTCCATCCCCACCTCCCAACCAAGTACCGGTAGTTCCGAGACTGATTTCCAATGCGCCAGTGCTGATGAGTTGCCACAACAGGGCAATCTTTGAGAAACACTGCAGCTCATTTGCTATGAGAAGTCATACTTGTCATGTCTGAATTAACTGTTACGATCAGCGTCAAATACATGTGAGTTGGAACAGAGGTCACATTGTCTCTCGCTGATGTCACACAGGAGTCATACATTTGGTTTCAGGCTTTGAAAGCAGCGCTGATATTGAAGAAAGTCACTCGATTAAGTTGTTCAAGAATTTTTCCTTTGCACATCTGAGTTGTTAGCAATTTACAGGGCCAGTGCGCCCTAAACACAGTACATGCGTAGTGCGGAACGGACATGTGCAACTGTGATGTGCGTAGACTATTACATGGAAGAAGGAGAGAGGCAATGATCATTGCAATGACATCACTGGGCATCGACTGTGAATGTCTTCACTTATTTTGCTGTAAATGCCTTTCAATGTCGTATTTCTAACTATATGAAGCACACTGAGTTACTTTATAGATGAAATGTGCTATACAAACAAAGCTTCCTTGCCTTGAAAAAATATATACACTGGTCGACCTTTGCGTAGCGAATGTCATGTTCTGTCTTGATTGTGTTCCAGATCCACCTGGAGTGAAGGGCGTTTCTCTCCAGCAGGTGCACCTGTGCCTCATTTCCCCATCAAGCCCAGCCTTGTATTTCAGGACTCTGACTTCTGCTACACCTTGTTGGATTATTGACCTTGCTTGCTATTTGTGCTTCAAGTGTGCTTGCTAGAAGTCTCGATACCAGCCATAGTTGCTCTTCTTTTTTTTCATAGATCCTTGTGATTTTTGTTGTTCTAGTACAGTGGTGTCTACCATACGGCCCGCGGGCCGGAACCGGCCCCCGACGAGGTTCGATCAGGCCCGCAGGATAATTTAAAAGTGAAAAAATGCATAAAAGACACGGAATTCATATTTTTAATAAAATGCAATTCATGGATTATCCGCTAGGGGCACACTGTTTTCTCCTTCGTTTGTAAAGTGTAGGTAGGGATTACATTTTGATTTTATATGCACATGTGTAAATGGTTTAAAAATTCCTTTCTTTATAAATCTCGTTTAATCTTAATTTTAAAATTACTATATTTTTCAATACCAATTACTTGTTACAGTTTTGTGCCTTTATACAATCAGTGGGATCAGTTGTAATGCATATATGTGAATGATAAAAGTAAATTGCACATTTTTCTAAGGAAATCTAAGGTGTTTCATGACATGTTTTGTAACATTTTTCTAATGTTCTTGTGCTTCACTATACCAAAAACAAAAGAAAGACATGATATTTTGGTTATTTATAGCAGAATATAGTATAATTTTAATGGTCCGGCCCACTTGACATCTACCGAGGCTGTATGCGGCCCAAAATGTAAAATGAGTTTGACACCCCTGTTCTAGTATTTCTTTTAATTTTCATGTTATTGGACTTTTGGATATTTTGTTTAGGTGTCCAATTGAACCTTGCCTTTTCAAGCGCTTTTGGTTTGACGCGTTGTTTTTGCTGGCACCTTGTGTGACAGACAGGTGATTTCAGTTTATACTTTGTCAGTGCGATTTTCTTTCATATTTTCGTAACCGCACTTTGTCCGAGCTTGCGTTTTTGGAATCCTAAAACATCATTCGGTACGGTTGGAAACTAACAGCAAAAAGGGATTTGTCATTCTGAAGGCTCCACGGGTCGGGAGCAAGCAAGAGTGCGGGCGGGGAGGAAAGACAGAACAAGAGGAAACTCGCGCTACATTTGAAGGTGGATGTTGTAATGAAACTTTGTGGCAGAATCCAGCTACCCATTAGGCAGGAATTTGTCTCCAGTCTCGGTCTCGACTGACGATACGCCACAACCACCACAGCAGCCCTGATTACCATTAATTGAATATGTTGTCACGCCCTTTGCAGCGCTTGTAAAGGAGTGGCAAAATGCCCGAAATAAGGGCGGTCATTGATCCATTTTAGCCAATATATCGGTGAAAGTAAGTCTATTAATTACCTTCTCAATTTCTAGCCGATCAATTCACCGAGCCTTTTGCAGCCGAGAGACTCTTTCATGTGACCAATTTCATGCACGCTTCTGAAATAACACATTTGCTCAAATGACCTTTAATTAATAATGTTAGCATTATGTGTTATTAAGCATTAATGATGACCATTTATGTGAAGACACCGATCATGCTAATGATTTGCCACAATGATTTGGAAACATATCAGCATGCGGCACGGTTTCTGTAAATCTCTGCCAGTGTTCACTTTTTTAATGATCGCATCTACAACATTCCTAAGAATTCAAAACGTTCCATCACTGATCAGCTATTTTTAGAATCGGCTTGCAAGATATTCAGGTGGGAAATTTTGTTGATTTCGATGAGACTGTGTTTTAGTTTGAAGTATTTTTTTATTCATATGTATTTCTTTAATTCAGGTTGAATTTATTTTTGTTTATTGCCTTTCTCCACCTCATGTACACAAAACGCATACATTAATTGTCTCCTTTCAGTATGGAGACATTTTGCTTGTTCCAGTCCCGCTGCCTGTCAGAGTATCCCTTTTCTCCCCCACACTCATCTGCATCGTCCCGTCTCTCTCTGTGACCACAGTACTTTAATTGGACTTCTGCAGACAATTTGAGTCATGTTGGTGGCCTGGCACGCTCCTCTCTGTTCCAAAGTGGAATTCGGAACCCGACGCGAAGAAAATCCACTGTTGCTGTGTGCTGATGTTGCTCATGTTGTCTATTTTCCATTTCCCGTTACAAGAGTTCAGTAAGTATCAAAAATAATACCCGTGAGCCAAAATAGTCAAAATATATTCATTTAACACAAACAGTATGATTGTGATTTTTGCTCTGGCTTAGTACAGAGAGCCCGTAACTCTCAAATAAAGCTAAAAAAGAAATGGAAGTATAATGTTCTATATCTTAAATATTTAAAAAAAAAACAACACATTATTAAATGAACACCTCTTCCTGAAAATGAAAGCTCTTTTCTTTTGTTGTCAGTGTCTTCATAAAAGTGAATGGTCTCAGCACTGCAAGTTACAAACCATGCAAGTTGGTGGGGGAAGTATTTTTTTTACTTTTGTCGTTTGCTTCAACACTTCAACATCTTACACATAAAGAATGAACCACATGCCACTGAAAATGAAGTAATGTGACTCTTGGGCTGCAAAACAATAAATTAAAAGCAAGACACTGATTTTCATGCACGGTTTTGCCTTGGTTTGCAGAGAATGGAAAGACTTTCACCAGAACATAAAAATAGTCTGTTCGCTATATACTAGGGAGGCTGGCAATGAAATCTAAGAAAGTCAACACCAAAAGTGATTTTTTTTCCACAAGGTTGAGCATATAACATGCCATTTTCATCTTGTGCATTACGCTCTGCAATACAAACACATTTAGAGCACATACTTGCTTGCGATGGAATAATTCAGAGGTTGAAATCTCTTACAAAATGCCTGTATAATCTGATGACAATTCTGAAGCAAATGACCCTGCTCACCAGTTGCGACATACAAAAGTGGTACAAAAATGCATTTTATACATCACACAATTACCAGACGAGATGGGCAAGACATCACGCTAAAGAGCCAAAGTTGGCGTGTCCCCTGTGATCTACTGAGTCATCCTGTTAAGCCTTGTTCCACCGCTGGAAAGATCCGATTTGAAGGCCGGAGAAGAAGACTTGGTAGCGGTGCTTCCACATGATGAAAGCGCCCACAGCGCAGAAGAAGGCCTGGGCCAGGTTCAGCACAATCTGGAGCAAATGGTAGAGCGCGAGCGTCTCGGTGATGTCCTGGCAGTCGCGGACGCCCTCGTAGGTGAAAGTGCGAGCTATGGGGTCACGGGGGTCCAACGTGCACACGCAGGCCTCGGCGGTGGGCAGGCAGCTGAAGCTGCTGATCTGCGCATGGTGGTATCCGGCAAAAGCCATAACCAATGTGGATATGACCAGGCCGAGGACACACAAGGTAAAGTACAGGAGCTGTGGGCAGGAAGAGAAGTGTCACATCACGTATGATCAATATTGTTCTTGTGCGAATGCTGAGTGATGCGTGTTCATATCGGGGGTGTTATTGAATGCAAATGTCCAATTGATTAGTGTTGCTGCACTTTTTGCCGAACTTGCTGTTCTCCAGTAAGAAGCTCAACAGCCAAATTCACAAGCATGTGTATGACCCACCATGTAATTCCGCCCCTGGACTCCTGCTTAACAGGCCCATGACACAGTTCTGAGGTTCGGGGCCCCAATCTTGGCAGAGCAAAAGTCAGCTGGGATAGGTTCCAGCTCACTTGCAACACCAGTGAGAATAAGCGCCAAAGAAAATGAACGGATTGTCATGGTTCTGTTTGTGGCCAACAGGTGGCACTGTAGCGCTCCGCCTGCAGCTGCACACCTGTTGGTCATTGTGTCATTAGTTTGTTTGTTTGAAAGGACTCCCGGCACGACCATTCGGTGTCGGGTCATTGTTGCTGTTTGTTTGTTGCTGTGTGCACGTGTCATGTTTTGTTTTCTGTCTTAGATTTTTGCTGCTTTGATTTTTTGTGATTTTGCTGGACTTTATTTGAATGAGTTTTTGAGTTAGTTTCTCCTGTGTATTCCTGTTTGTATTTTTGTTCAATACATTTTGGTGAGCCACCCTGCTCCTTCCTGCTTTTTGGGGTCCTCCAACTACCACCACGCAAAACATGACACGGATGGACTTTTTACTGAAAGACCAACAGCCTGATCTTAGACAGAAAAAGCAATGAGCTTCAAATATCAGTCACATTGTTGTGATTTCATTTCTGTTATGCTCACAGCCACTATTGAATGGAATCTGGTATTTCACAGAATATGCTGTGATCTATTCGTCAGGGCTCCATGCGTTTCTTTGCTTGGAATTATTTCAGCTTGGCTGGCAGTTTGGAGATCTTATTATTCTTCCACTAGTTTTCCTGCTGCGTGTAATTATAGCACCGTAACAAAATATTTTAAATCAATCAACGAGCGCTATTTGTGACAACAGCTTTTTTTTTTTTTCCTGCAAGACCAAAGGATATTTAATTGACAGAAAAATCCTGGTGTCATACGTTGCCGTAAAGAATTTATGACACATCCATTAGTTCTGATGCGACTGAATTTACGATTTAAATAGAACGTGGTGACTCATTCAAGCTTTAGTGTACGAACCAGCTCTATGGTCTAAATATCTTCTGCTATGGTCTAAATATCTTCTGCATTTATCCATCGAACAGCATTCATTCACATGACTTTTGTGAGGGATTTGCAATTCGTTGTATGTTGTTGTTTTCAGGCTGTTGCTATTGCGTGAGGTCCTCTTGCGATAAAAGGTGAACGATTTAGTGGCCAAAGATCATCTTCACGGTGACATCAAACACATGGCTTTCGCATATTATATAAAATGGCACGTGACCTAAAATGACCCCCGCAAAATGTATGCAAAATGTACTCCAATCGAGACTCATAATTATTCCCGGTTGCATAAAGGGTACGATATGTTTCATCTGTTTTCAGTCTCCTCGTCTCATGATTAACCAGGAGAAGTCAAACTGAACAGGCAAACTAAACAGGCGTGCTGGCTCAGTGCCTGTTGCGGATTGATTTCAAAGAGATTACCCATAATTCCACAGGGCAAGACCTAACCCTCAGATCAGGAGCCCTGTCTCCTGTTTTGCGTGTGTGTGTGTGTGCCTCCTGTTTTGCATGTGTGTGTGTGTGTGTGTGTGTGTGTGTGTCTGTGTTTTGAGTGACTGCCACTATCTAAAAATACAGTTGTAAAATGTGACAACGACTTTATGACGTTCATGCAATTTCACAAGTGCAGTAACACTGAAGTTTGATCTTAATCCATCACTTACATAACTGCAGCCTTTATTCGCTGGCGTGCTTGTGCTCACTTACATCCTTCTTATGGAATTATGCAAGATGATGAGCGCCGCTTGATTCCAAATGGCATTCTTGCTAAGTTTGGAACAGCCGTGAAATGTGAAGCATAGCCGGTTAGAAGGGGGACGCGGTCACGGGGAAGGGATCGACAACTGTTTCATTGCTTGACTGAGCATTTGGCGACGGAAAGAAGCGTCGGCTGGTGGTTGCTTCCCTTCGCTGCATGCATGTCTCAACTTTAAAGAAGACATCCCTAATAGAATTTTTTTTTTTTTTTACTTTTTTCACAAAAGGTTGACACACGGGTCTGTTGACTGCAGATCCTTCCCTTCATTCATTTTCTATACCCACCTTGTTAATATCAAATATTTGAAGCAGCTCTTGTATTATCATGAGTAGTTTACAGTGGTTTTACTGTAATGCTGTTTTGGGCATTTTGGTTCTTTGTTCCATCGTCTCAACATTACATTAGGATTCATATTTTTAACAAAAGATTCCAACAGTTTTTAACACTAACTGCACACTCTCTCTCTCTCTCTCTCTCTCTCTCGCTCTCTCTCTCTCACACACACACACACATATACATAATGGATTTGATATGTGGCCTTCTTGCAATATTTCTTCCTAAATTCTTTGAACTCAATGAATAGAACCTTCATGAAAAGTCTTCTATCTGTGCACAAACAAGAGATGACTGATGAATCGAGAACTCTTGCTCGGTCATACCGCACTGTGATAGACTGATGTGATCTACTTTAAGATTGCAATTGCATACATTGTCTGGTGAATGAAAACTACTCCGGGAAGTTATATCCATGGCAGACAAAAGAAAAAAAAAACTCTGCATCATCGTCTCTCTTTGGTAGGGGTGACTGTGTTAGGTTGAGTTTTCAGGATCACGACGGGGAGGCAGTTTAAGGTTGTTTTTTTTTTTTTTTTTTTTTTTTTTTTTTTTTTTTTTAGCAAGTTTAAGTTTTTGACTAACTTCAGGATAAATATTTCAGGATGTTGCACCCCCAACCCCAAACCTCCCTCAGCCCCCCACAGACAGGCAGATTGAGTGTGACCATACAGTTCTGGTGATATAGTTTGTCCAAAATAAGGTAGTGTATGCATGGGTCAGGTTGAGCATAGGACTCCCGACATCCCCCAGCCTCGCCTACTCCCGTTCTCCCTTAGAAGATCGCCTTTAAATGGAATTTTATCCCTAAACATTTAGTCATATCATTGTTTTTAAAAATGGTTTCTTAGCAACAAGGGCTGGCTCAACTCGCCCCTATGCTCAACGTATCCCAGTCTCCGCGATGCCATTTCCAATCTTGTGATGGAATTAGAGGACCTCATTGACTGTCAACATGAACGCGTCCCGTTTACTCATGCACAGAGTAGACCCACCTTGACAATGAACTGCACTGTTGAGCGCTCATCTGGGTGATAGGTGACACAGTACAGGATGAATCCCACAATGGCAACCAAACAGAGCTGCAAAAACAATACAGCCACCACAGCTTCATTAGTTTTAATCACGTTTAAAGTTGATAATGTTGTGCGTGCGTTTGCTTTGGGCCCTAAAGCCCAACACATTGTTTTGCTCACATATTGACGGCTGCCACTAACACACTGCATATTCATTGATTACATGACTCTGACTGCCACAGACAGTCTTTCTTTCACACTCTTTCCACACCGTAGTTTGTCTTGTGACTAACGTGCAGCATCTTGTTTTACGGTTATTCCCGGGTTCTTAAGCACTCACCAAGAGTCTCTGGAAAGTTTTTGATGACGTCAGTGTTTTTCACTTGGATTCGTCTCGTGAGACGCTAACTCGGGATGCTGATGACCAGAGATGTTTTCGACAGGCCACTAAGATAGGGCCGAATCATCAACAAAAGCTGTTTTGTTCAATTTAATGCACCCTGATTTAGTGAAGAAAATAGAAAACACGCCCTCCTCAAGCACTTCAATCGGTAAAGTTGCGTCAGAGGCGCAGAGGTCAAATCACATGACTGGGACTCGCGAACATCTTGAGTGGTTTGTTTTCACGACTTGCAACTTGCTTGGCTAAAACTTATGAAAGCCTCAACTCAACTGTGACTTACTATTTTCATATACGGCGCACATTTGCTCGGCATGATTTACGTGCTGGAGCAAGTTCGGTTGCCAGTGTTTGGGAATTAGCACCATGCTAAGCGCAAACCTGAGTTTTATCTTTTACATATCCCCAGGGGCCCTGAAAATATGGTGACCGAAAGTAGACTACAGTAGACCTTAGACCAGTTCGGAGCAGGTCTAAGTTATGGTGCAGGGGGTGTCATGTGATTTGGGTGAATTTGATCGAGGTGCAGGCAGACAGATTGTGAGCTCTGGGGATATGTGTGGGGTGGATGTCATTGAACTGTATTTCATTAAAAATATGACAACAGCGGGCATTGAACTCTCTGAATCATTGTCGAAATCAATTTACTGAACGCATTATTTTTGTCATTATCTTTATTGTATTTATCAAAACACCCCCGTCACATAGACGCACATGAACAATCGGGGTGGAAGGCAGTGCTTCAGTGCGCACTTCGCAGTGTTGATCCATGATCACCTTGGCAAACTTGACCTATGGAGGTCTCCTTGCAGTTCCTGATAAACATATTTTGTACACTTCAATCTTCTGCATGGACTCCAGTGGGTCAATTTCTCCTTCCGCAATGTCAAGGACAGCGTGCACCTCTCCTGAACTGAATTTGAAGAGAACGACTGGAGCCGCTTTCATTGGCCAGGAAGTAAGCCAGCTGTGTTCACTCACACAATAGGGCAAGCGGCCCTTTCTACCAACAGCAACATCCAAGGTTTGCGACTTGAAAGTTAGAGACACAACATCATATTTATATCTGTCAGACACAGGTAAGCTAGTTTTGTGAACTTTCAAGCTAAACTGGTTCGGTTAGCCGGTTGGGAGCGTCTGCCCCCTTCAATTTGACTCACCTATAACATACAACATGCACAAAGTTAACGCCTCACTTTAACACATTTACACACACTAATAGATTTGGGAAACAGGTTGGCATAAAAAATAGCATATTGCTAGCGTCAAACTGAGACCTCTAATTCAGCAAATGTCATATGTTTTTTCACAAAAAAAGTAATGATGTTACTTTTACAAATTATTTCCTAATGTAAAGTGTTGAAAATGGCTTGCTCTCTTTGACATTGCAAAGACAATGGTTCAACAACTATGCCGTTTTGGGGGTCTCTGGAAAAGTGATGATTTTCTAGGTACAGTACATGGATTCTGCCAGTCGCCAACAAAATGCAGTTTAAATCTCATTATTACGGTACACATTTAACGTGTAACATGTCAGTATTTATCATCAGAGTTAAAAGCGATTCAGAAAATTTGACAAAATATGTATCAGCAAAGTAAAGTAAGCCCTCATGCTACCGTTATTTAAATAAATATATAAATAAATATGAATTCTTCTAAATACATTTATATACATTTATGCAATACTTTTAAGTTGTTCATTTTAGTTTGCAGAAATGCAAATGAAATTCTGTGTGTGTGTGAGACCTCTAATTCAGCAAATGTCATATGTTTTTTCACAAAAAAGTAATGATGTTACTTTTACAAATTATTTCCTAATGTAAAGTGTTGAAAATGGCTTGCTCTCTTTGACATTGCAAAGACAATGGTTCAACAACTATGCCGTTTTGGGGGTCTCTGGAAAAGTGATGATTTTCTAGGTACAGTACATGGATTCTGCCAGTCGCCAACAAAATGCAGTTTAAATCTCATTATTACGGTACACATTTAACGTGTAACATGTCAGTATTTATCATCAGAGTTAAAAGCGATTCAGAAAATTTGACAAAATATGTATCAGCAAAGTAAAGTAAGCCCTCATGCTACCGTTATTTAAATAAATATATAAATAAATATGAATTCTTCTAAATACATTTATATACATTTATGCAATACTTTTAAGTTGTTCATTTTAGTTTGCAGAAATGCAAATGAAATTCTGTGTGTGTGGTTTTTTTAATTTTTATTTTTAGCGTTACAAATTGACTTTTTTGTTATGATCTGTTGGGGGGAAAAACACATCCAATAGAGGTGCTCTATCAACTTTCTGCCAGATAATGCCACTTTCATATACACATTTGAGAGCATTTCAGATATTGTGTCCTTGTTTTGAAGTCTAATCAGCTAACAATCGTTTTCAGGGTTAACCGGTTGCCAGTTTATTGATACTGATCTCATATCAATCCAGGTGGAAATAATTCTCGGTAAAACCGGTACGCCCTCATTGCATTTAGTTTTCAGGTATCTGTCTCTTCATACTATATTCATCAAACTTCCCATGTGATTAAAATAAATGTGTATCCTAACCAACACATCTTACATCTGGCTGCAAACTCCTGAGTATGTAAAAACTCTCCATCCTGTCAGGACACTCATATCACTCATTCAAAAATGCAATCTACGTCGTCATAGCCTCAAAGTATTTGAAGTTAGGGAGTTATTTTTCATCCCCCATTCACAACAATAATAAACCTCACTGACAGTGTCAATCAAAACGGAACATTACTGGGTAAAAATATTTTTACACAGATTTTGTTTTGGGTACTATCACATTGTGCAAGTGACCATCACGTATACTCTTACTTTAAGCAACAAATGTGGCAATTGGCCGTCAGCTGATTATGCTGACGTTCAGTTTGCCTCAAGTGACTGTGTGGCTCTTCTTAGTTTACATGTATAATTATATGGATGCTCATCTTCTCAATATAGGATGGTTTAACTCTCTGGCCTTTTTCGAGTCGGCTAGGAGAGGAACGGTCACACCACATGGAATGTGGTGTTCCCTTATGTGGCTACTTTGTTGGATAAATTTTGAAGGATTTTCTCCCAACAAAACCTGTAGATACACTTCAAACCCAGCAACATCCTTGGACAAAAGCTGGTTTACTCCAAGGACAAAATCTCTCGAAACAAAATTCAGCAATGTTGTTTATGAAATGCAGTATAGTGAGGAGGGCAGTGACCTCGACACTAGAGAGGCCAAGCCGCCGCCACACAAACACATGGCACAACATATTGTTGGAGGGCAGCCTCTTCGGGTTCAGAGTCAGCTAGTTGTGTTTGTCCCAAAAACAGACCACCCTACGCTCCATCTTTCATCTCAAAATGGATTGTCACTTGGTAGACTTATTTCATTGTATTGGCTGCAAACGTTATGGTTTTATTCTTTCAGAATTGACACTAGTATAAATGAATTAAGTTGGTGTGTGTGTATCTGATTGTGCAGTCTAGTACAGTGTTTACACACGCAACTATTGTCTAGTGATGTGTGATTGAATATGGCGGTGAGCAATATTATTTTTAAACCCATTTTTTTAAAGTAAAATAAATGTACATGAAAAATAATGACGTTACCAATTTAAGTTTTTACTGCTGGAAATGGCCGAATAATTTTAATATGCCTTTAAGGTCAAAGTGGCATGCTTCACTTCTAAGCTTGTATTGGACTACGCACTTACCTTATCAAACAACTCAGGTTTGATTGGACATTGGACATTGTCAGTTCAATCCAGACTACTTCGACTAGATCTTCATATTATAGTGTGATCCTACCGGTGTTTTGTCAGTTGAGTGAGGTACTGTGGGACCACTGCTGACTTGCGTGTAGTGAAAACAGAGGCACATTGCCTTACATGCACGAGTAACGAGAAACCAGAAACGTCCATGCAAAGGAATGCAGAAGGTGAGCACGAAGACGGCGCTTACAATGATCCCAGCCCAATGTGGCGTCTCTCTGGCCAGGAGTGAAGGGCTGATGGCCAGCATGAGAAAGGCCACCACTGTGACGGCTACCCCCAGGAGCAGCTGCGACAGAGCCACAAGCAGAGGGAAGCGGCACACTCTGCACTTGCGGTCGTCGTCCGCCGCTGCACTCTCTTCTTTCCTCTTTCCGCCATCCCTGTGCTCTGAGGAACCTTTCTTGCCCATGTCTCACAATCTGTACCTCTCAGTCCTCACCACTTTTTTCGGCACTGTTTGAAAACGGCCGAGCTTGGCTGCCCGCTCGCCGTCGGCCTCCCGCCCCCACCTCTTATTCCCCTCCCTGCCCAGGCCTCATCTCACCATAGCTGCTATTTGGAAGCAGAGGAGGCGCTGAACTAATATGGAAAACATTTGGAATGGATTCCTCGAGCGGCTCCGGTGCCACATATAGAGCAGGCAGCTTACAGTGGAAGAAAGGAAGAGTAGGGAAGGGTGGCAGAAAGTCTCAAAGGGGGATTCCAACATACCACTGTGCTTCCATGAACTCAAGTTATGTGAGGAATGAGTATGTAGGTGGGTGCTTCTTAATTCAGTGAAGACTTGGGAGGAGGTCACAAGTTTTCTTTTTGCGTGAGTAGGTGATTGCATCCGTTTTTCCACTGCTGTCAAGACATTCATTGTTCTCAGAGGTTGTCTTCTCTCAACCCCCCAACAGCATCAGTCCCTTCCGAACTGGTGTCCAACAAGTCATGCAATAACTTTTCACCCTTTTTCACAGATAAAATAAGACAGATAAGACAAAAAGTAAATGACTCTCTTTCAGGAAAGAAATCACAATGTCACTTGTGCCATCTTGTTCTCCAGTTAATCTTGAACATTTTCACCTCCTGGGAAACACAACTTTGAAAGAAATAATGTTAAAATTAACATCCACAGCATGATGTCTTGAAATGCTGAATTCACATTTTTGCAAAAATGTTTTTAATTGCCTTACTCCAAATGTATTACTCATAGTGAAAGATTCTCTTCCATCAGGATAGTTCTCATGGCCTGAAAACTGCAGTAATAAAACCACTTTCAAAAAAAGCCTAACCCGGAAGCTTCAACAATAATTAACTATAGGCGCTGTATCGAATCTTCTGTTTCTGATGGGAAAAAAAATCATTCAAGGGGTAGTTTTGCAAAATAATCTGTGATGGATTTCAGTCTGGATTTCGACCACACCACAGCACTGAAAAATCTCGAAAAGTGTGTATGTGTGTGTTTTTTTTTTAACAGATTCAGTTTTAGGATGCAAAACTCTTTCATGCATTTCAATCTAGATTTCGACCACACCACGTTACTGAGACTGCACTTACTAGGATCTTGAATGACATACATCTGAATAATGATGCCCTCAAAACCACTGTCTTGGTATCACTAGATATCAATGCTACCTTTGACACACATTTTGTTTGACAGACTGTGACATGGGTGGGACTTACAGGCACTGTGTTAAATTGGTTAAAATCTTACTTGCTACTCGTCTGAGCGAACAAGAATCATGTGCGAGGTTCCACAAGGATCCATTCTTGGACCACTTCTATTGAATATCTAGATGCTGCTACTTGCTCAGATTATGTAGTGTCACATCTTTTATCATACTTCTGCAAATGACACGCAACTTTACATTTCTTTGTCAACCAGACACAGAAAAACCTGTTCATGCTTTTATTTTCAATAGGGTACGTTACTGTTATGATGTCTTTGTAGGTCTTAATAAAAAAATAATCAATAAATCAGGCAGCTGCAGCTGATCCAAAAATCTACCACCAGAGTCCTTACACACACCAGGAAACAGGACTACATCACACCTGTCCTTAAATATCAAAGACTCACTGGAAATCTGTAAATCTCAAAATGGTCTTAAACCAAAATACTTTTTTATATGCCATTTGCATTAGTACCCTCTGAAGCATCGAGGCCCCTCCAGTCATCTAGAACAGGTCTATTGTCTGTTCCCCAAACTGGAGCCAAAGAAAATGAAGCAGCATTTAGTTAATATGCTCGTCACCCTTAGAACAAACTCCCCGAGTACCCGAGGGCTGCTCACACTGTCAGTTCATTTAAATCATGGCTGAGAACATTCTTTACTGCAGCAATTCTCATGAATCCATCCCTCATCCACTTGTTTTAATCCCCATTTGCACATTATGTTTTTATTTATCTAGACAGATACGTAATTGCATTTAATCATTTTGATGTAATTGCTTTAGATGATTGCATTATGATTTTGGCAATGTCTTGATACAGTATTCTGTTTCTCTTTCTGTCATGCTTTTAATGTTTTATGTAGAGCAGGGGTCGGGGACCTTTTTGACTAAGAGAGCCATGAAAGCCAAATATGTGGAAATGTATTTCAGTGAAACTGTATTTTAAAAGTGAATTCAACAAAATGTCAGTATAATAAGCCTCTGAATGTATTTTAAAATAATTTTATGATAAAACTCAACATTAATGTGAATGGTTTTCCGTTCCTCACCATTGCTAAAGATCCAGCAAAACTAGCGGGATTATAGTCAGCTTGCCGGGTCCATACGCGGAGTTGCTGCTGGTTAGCTTGCACCCTGCTCAGTAGCTTGCATGCTTCCCTTCTGCTGTCTCCCGCAGGGTATTTTGATGTGAACGTAGCATGACACGTGTCAAAGTGTCGCTTTACATTCGACCGTTTCATCAATGGTATTTTGTCATTGCAAATTAGACACACCGCAGAACCTGTTCTCTCCGCAAAGGTGAATCCTTCGGTCATACTCGTCATCTTTTTTTCTTTTCGTCGAAGGATTAGCTTTGAGCTAATGACCAACTGATTCAAAAGGGGGCGTTTACCTGTTTCCCCAGCAACGGCCAACGTAGGCCAGTATCATCCAATCAAAATTGCTCCTGCAGCCAACTGCAGCCCTGAACAGGACATAAGCAGTGAAAAATCGATGGATGGATTAAACAAGCGAGAATATTTTGTTTTATCTGCGAGCCAGATGCAATCACTGAAAGAGCCACACCTGGCTTGCGAGCCATAGGTTCCCGACCCCCGATGTAGAGCATTAATTGTTGTGTACGTGAAATGTCCACACAACGAAACTTACCTTATCTTGCCATGCCTTGCATAAAAGAGCCACATGCTTTGACACAAACAAATCAAATGAGAAAATTTAGATGTTAAAATAAATATGGGAAACAACGTGAGATTTTCCATTGCTGATCTAGTGACTCATTTAGGGTCCTGTATGTGTTTATTCATGACATCTTTTAATTTAATTGAGTACTCTAAGTTGACTATATGTGTGAATGTGAGTCAGAATGGTTGTTCGTGTATCTGTTCCACCTGTGAATACATTGCAAACATAGTGTACGTAGTTGGAATAGTGGTTAGCACTGAGGTCCGTGATTCGAAATATTGCCTCTGGCCTTCCTATGTGGAGTTTGCAGGTTCCCTCTGTGCTTGCTTGGGTTTTCCAACACATTCAAAAAACATGTATGAGAGGTAAATTGAAGATCCTAAATTGTTCATAGGTGTGAATTGTTGTTTGCTTGCATAGGAAAAAAAAATAATAGATTTTATTCATTTTTGATACTTTGTGAATAAGAAGAACAAAAAGGAGATGGAGACAAAGAAGAAGAAGAAGGTATACGAACTGCACTGCTTGCTGAGCTCAATACAGGAGTGCGATGCACGTGTTCAGGCACACAGCTGGTCTGCTGCCATGGTTACAATACACCGCATGAACGCACGTATGCATGAAGAGGAGCACATGTTCAACGTTTGAGGCCCATGCACCCTTTGTATTCATACTGTAGACTTATGTAAAGACTTAAGTTTGTTGTTTTGTGGTTTAAATGTCATGCTTCTATTGGAAGGCACTGTTTTTGTTTTGGGTTTTTTTTTGTCGGTCCACAAGTACACAAAGCAAAATCTCTCAAGACGGGGATGAACTTGACAACCCGCACAGAGTCCTTACCTAAACCCAGTGAAACACTATTAGGATGAATTAGAGTGTGGAGACTGCAAGCGTGGTCTTCTCATCCAGCATCACTGTGTGACTTCACAAATGTGCTTCTGAAGGAACGGTCAAAATTTCCCATAAACTCATTCCTGAACCTTGTGGAGACTTTTCCCAGTAGAGTTGAAGCTGTTATAGCTGCAAAGGTTGGACTGACATCATTTTCACCGTGATGGATTAAGAATGGGAGTCACTTAAGTGCATATGTGAGTCAAAGCAGATGAGCAAATACTCTTGGCAGTGTATTGTATTTTATACTTAATACAGAGCCATTTACAAGCACTTTGTCCTAGAAAGCTTGACATGTATGCCAGTAGTGTTGTAAACCAATGATTCACTATACAATATATACAGTATTCATATGTCAGATATTGCACAAAACGCAAAAACAAGACACTTTCAACTCATTCTGTTCAGAAACACAAGTTACTTTGAGTTTTTAAACAGCCGTTAACTTGCATGACCCGATTTCACTGATGTTCTTTGCCTTTATTTAATGATTTCATTCAATAAAACCACTTTTTCAGTGAGGGGAAGGAAATGTTAACCAATTACATCTTGTTGACTGTATATATATTCATTTTTTAAACTACTATGTCCCAGCTTTCTGTGAAAACAGAAGTAGTTCAGATTTTGGGGTGGGTGAGCCCCATGGGAACTCAAATAGATCTGCCCCTGCATTGAGCAGCAACACCATCATGTCGCCATATTCAGAAACAAAGCAAGAGTAATTGATAACGTAAGCTGACAATCTTTAAAGGAGTGTTAACTTTATTAGGACCATTCGTTTGATATGGTCACTGTTGTGGTACATTCGGTTCAGTTTCCACTCAGTAATAATGGTGTGAATGTGAGTTGCTGCCCATCTCTATATGTGCCCTGTGACTGACTGGCATCCAGTTAAAAGTCTAGTTCGCCTTTTGCACAAAGTCACCTCAGATAGGCTCCAGCATCCCGTGACCCTGAATGGGATAAGCGGCATTGAAAATGGGTAGATGGATAATAAAATTTGTTTCACAAATCGGACTGCGTGGATTTTGCATGTTTTACCGATACCTGCGTGGGTTTTCTCCGGGCACTTCAGTTTCTTCCCATATTGCAAATACTGTACATTTGTGGTAGTTTGATTGAAAATTCTAAATTGCCCTTTTAGGTGTGACTGTGAGTGAGAATGGTTGTTTGTCTTTTTGTACAGTGTGACTGGCTGGAGACCAGTCCAGGGTATACCCCGCCACTTGCCCTAAAACAGCTGAGACTGGCTCCAGCACACCCGCAACCCTTGTGAGGATAAGCAGGTCAGAAAGTGGATGGATGGATGAATGGATGGATGGATGGATGGATGCCTACATCATTTTTCCAAAAGTGACAAGTTCAGCCCAATTCATGGTCCCTTTAACCAAGGAGAATTAACGACAATACCACCAAAGATTCAGAGAAGCAAGATACTATTCCCATTCATGAATTGTGTGACGTCTTTTCCAAGAATGATTTTTGGTGATTGTGTTATCTGATGCTAGCCAAAAACCCACAAGTTCTGCCGTTTCAAATAAATTAATTTTGGTTTTTTTTTCAGCAAGGTTGTAGCAACACATTTTGATAGATAGCATAAAAGACTGAGCCTATGGTGGCTCTTGGTTTTATAGCCAAGTTATCAAAACAGGTATTCTCTGAACGTTGTGAGTAAATAAAGCGGCCATAAATAAAGAAGTCCAATCAGTACTTCCACAGTGTTCATAAGTGCATTCAACAGAAAAAAAACAGTGTGTCAACAAGTCATTTCCCTATAGTGGTTGTTTTTCCAAATCCACAACTAAGTGGAGGAGATGTAATGTTTAAAGTATATGTGACCCAACGGCGTCTTAATTGATTTCATTTGAAACTCTCATCAAGTATGTGCTTGTTTAGATGAATACAGTCTCAAAATGATTTTTAGGCCCTGGCTGTTTGCTCACTGGCTGTGGCTGTAGTCCACACACACACACACACACACACACACACACACACACACACACACACACTCTCTCTCTCTCTGTGTCTCTCTCTCTCTCTCTCTCTCTCTCTCTCTCTCTCTCTCTCTCTCTCTTCTCTCTCTCTCTCTCTCTCTCTCTCTCTCTCTCTCTCTCTCTCACCGGGCAGGTTTCAGCGGACTTTGTGCCGTGGGAGTACACGTGAGTGGAAGCCGTTCCCTTCCCTCGCTGAGTCGCGCGTGCGCCCTTGCAGGCCACGGCGGCAGGCGGCTTTGCGAAGTGGCCGCGGCGTGGAGGGAGGGGTTGGGTGAGTCGGTGCTGGGGGGGTTAGCTGGGGCGGAGAGACACATCAGCCGCGGAGGGGGAAGTGGAGGTATCAGTGTGAGGCGGCACAGCTCTAAGCAGAGGACACGCACACCGTGTCCACCATCAGCCGCGCGCCTCGTGGAATAACAAACATTTGTGCCAAGGAAAGCTGCAGGAGACATCTGATGGATGAAAGAATAGCGCATTTACAGGAAAGACACTTCATGGAGCGCGCAGACTTTTTGGGGTGAGCTTGTTTTAAACTCTTTCGCGAAGACTTAAGAAAAAAAAAAACAACAAAACCCAATGTTTTACCGGACACTCTTCCCACTTGTACTTTAGGGTAGACTACCCCTCTCTGTACATGTGCAAACCCAAAAGGGGACTAAAGCGGGAGGATGGCGGCAAGGTGTGGAATTAGAAACATTTCCGAACGTTTTACTTCATTGTTTACTTTTGTTGTAATCGCCATTACGTAACTTTGAAACGCACGTATCGCATTTTCTGTTGTCCACAGGACGCTTATAAATTACCACACCGTTTGATAGAGAAGAAGAGGAGAGACCGAATCAATGAATGTATCGGTCAGCTGAAGGATCTGCTGCCGGAGCATTTAAAGCTGTCGGTAAGATCACGATATTGAAAAGAAAAAGGATGCTAAAAAGTTTCGGATGCGTGGAAGGATATTTTTTAAACAATCAGACTTGCGTTTTGTGTCCACGCAGACGCTGGGTCATTTGGAGAAGGCAGTTGTTCTGGAATTAACTCTGAAACATTTAAACGCATTGACTGCGGTGACGGAGCAGCAGCACCAGAAGATCATTGCTCTCCAGAACGGTAAGATCAACAAGCTTCATTAAACCGTATCGATATTGACGTAGGTGTGGTGAAAGCGCACGCATAGTGGAAAAAAACAAATATCACTTGCACGCACGGGCGCGCTTCCGAGTGCGGCAGACACGCACGTGCGCTGACAGTTGTCGATCACGTGCCGTCTTTAGTTTTTTATATCTTTTGTTTTAAGTTGCACTTCGTATCAAACTTTACCTTCATGATTGCGTCCTGATCTTGTTGTAATTCCTACAATTTCAGGACAAATTGGACTCGTTTTGAAATGTGACAAAAAATAAAAATAAAAATAAATAGATTTTAAAAATCCCTGAAATTCTGTGACTTTTCCGAAACACAAAAATGCCCAAAATGATATATTTTTTAAAATGTCATTCTTTTGTACAGGTGCTACAAAGTTAATGTACACTGATTTTGTTCTAGGTCCATGTGACCCTTAGCCACTAAAACAAGATTTACTGGTGCATGGAGAAAAATGTTGGCAGTGGTGTTAAAATAGAAAATGCGAAACTGTACTTGTCATACATTTTATGGGACAGTTGGCAGTGTTCAAAAGGGAGCTTGAAACAGTCCTACTGGGAACTGTCTGTGTACCCCACATCTCTCAGCTTTCTGCAATGAAAGAAAAGTACTTAATTTGATCGTGTACATTGGTTGCACATGATTAAAATGTAGTAAACTGATGTAATCTTAAGAATAATGGATGATATATAGGAGAGGCTCCAGCGTGCTCACAACCCTATTGAGAATAAGCGGTTCAGATGGCAGATGGATCATGTTAATTTAACACATTGTAATCACGTGCAACCAATGTACCGGTACATGTACAAATTAAATAAATTCAAAGGATTTTTTCTTTTGGTGGCACGGTGGGCGACTGGTTAGCACGTCGGCCTCACAGTACAGAGGTGCAGGGTTCGATTCCGGCTCCGGCCTTCCTGTGTGGAGTTTGCATGTTCTCTCCGTGTCTGTGTGGGTTTTCTCCGGGTACTCCGGTTTAACTCCCACATTCCAAAAACATGCATGGCAGGCTATTGGAACCCCGCCTACTGCCCGAAGACAGCTGGGATGGGTTCTAGCACGCCTGCGACCCATGTGAGGATAAGCGGATTGGAAAATGGATTGATGGACTTTTCTTGCAGTGTATAGAAACATGCACTTGATGGTCTTTGAAGGGTCATGGGGGGAATCATTTGTGGAAGGATTATTCATAGCCACCATGATGTCGTCCATGTCTTCAAAAGTGGTCACTTGGATGACCCCCTTGAGCTTGAACGCTCAGGGCATTGTGAGCAGGAGCGTTGTCATGTCAACTCTTGCCTCTTCTTGTGCACTGAACAAAGCAAACGCTGCAGGATCTCTTTGAGGATGTGTTGGTTGATTGTCTGGCCCACATTGAAAGGGAAAGATCGAAATTTTGGTTTGAAATTAGATGTTAACTTTTTTTGTATCTACAAATAAGTGGTGCTTAAATATTACTTTGCCATTTTTGAAAAACAATAATTAGTGATGAAAGTCCTCCAGATTTTCCCGGAATTCCGGATTTTCAAATTTTCATGAAAATTCCTCTGGAAAATTGAGGAAAAATTGCCTAAAATTTATCCGGATATTCGTTGACAACATTGAATGAACACGCATTTGAGTTCATTGTTTTGCTTTCACGAGCGTAGCCATGTTGAGGCACTAACACGAGTAACTGTAACACCCCTCCCCTCGCATTCTCATGGCCTCGCCATATCTCGGAGATTTCGAAATTTCGGCGAGAACGGAAGCCACAAAGGGTGCACGTGTGCACACAAAAGGCAGATTAATCATTTGAATGTCCAGTATTTGAATAGCGTTTTGTGTAAACTAATTCATGCGTGATCGGCCAGGTACTGCCCCAGCGCAATGTTCAAACATGTTGAAAGGCAAGCTGACTTATGTGCAATAGACGCGAGTGTTAGGAACACGTTCAAGTAGTCATGACTTGAGGAAAAGGACTTGAACGGAGATTTTTTTGTCCGACTACATTAGAAAGGTCGACAAACCTGGTAAGTCAGTTAAAATCACATATATATGTGTGTATATATATATATGTATGTATATATATATGTATATATATATGTATGTATATATATATATGTATGTATGTATATATATATAGCTCGCATTTGTATTTTCAGGAAAGTCCACTTTAATCTCTGATTTATTAAGGATTATTCATCCAGGAATTCACTTTCAAAACAGTTGTAGAGAATCTACAAGATATTCTTGGCAGGAATATACCGTGTATGCAAAGAAAATGAAGGGGCATGAGTGTTAAACATGATTCTTATTCTTTCAACAGGGGACAGGTCGATGAAGTCGTCCATTCACACCAATGCAGAAGCGTTCCATTCTGGTTTCCAAACATGTGTCAAAGAAGTTCTGCAATACCTGAGCCAGTTTGAGAACTGGACAGCGCAAGAGCAAAGCGGCACCCAGCTGGTCCAGCACCTTCACAAGGTCCTGGCTCGGGTCCAGTCCGGCTCACTTCTCCCCCAGCAGCAGCAGCTCCCCACCGGCGTCTCACCAGACGGTCTTAAAGCTGACAACCAGGCCAACTGCGTCCCAGTAATCCAGAGGACCCAAGGCGGGGATCTGACCGAGAATGACACGGACACGGACAGTGGCTACGGGGGTGAGGGGGGCAAGGACAAAGAGTGTGAGCACAGCAACACCTTGCAAGCGGCCAAAGGTGTGAAAATCAAGCAGGAGTTTGGAGACGATCGCCCGGCCAAGAAGCCAAAGATGAACTGGTCCGGTAATGGCTCTGGGGCCGCCGATGTGGCGTTCATGAACTCTCTGATGGGATTAACCGGAGTGGGACAGCAGACGCCAATTTGCATGCCTTTCTACTTCATCAACCCATCAGCGGCTGCCTCGTACATGCCTCTTTTCGATAAAAGCAACATGGAAAAGAGCATGTACCCGGCGGCGGCCCTGGCCTCCCCTTTCCCTTGGCTGTACCCCGCCCAAGCATCTGCAGCTGTGGCCGCTGCGGCCTTCCCAGGCCTGTCTGCACACTTAGGCGCTTCGTCTCCGTGCAAGGACCCCCAAATCGCAGACGACGTCGACCCTCACGATGGCGAGATGAGCTCACCTGATGAACGTGAGGAGACTCCCACGAGTGACGAAGGTGACGATGACGAGGAGAGTGGGATTCACCGGCCGTGTGACCAGTTGCCCGTCTGTCAAAGCTAACTTGTCCGGGTCGGGTCATCCTGGAGGCCATGCACTCTCTTATTCGATGCGTTTGTTGTGTGAATGCTGAGAGTCAAGCACCCCTAATTTTATTATTATTATTATTATTATTATTATTATTATTATTATTATTATTGCAGTTTGCATGCTCTTCCGATACTGCGGCCTTCTCCCACGTTGCATAACCATGCATATTCGGTTCATCTAACACTGCATTGTCCATACAATAAAACCCCTGGTGGGCCAAGCCTGTAATGTAATGTAAGCGTAAAATGTAATACTGTATGCTCCCAAAACACTTTAAAATCATCCTAAAAAAACAAACCAGACTAAAAACAAGCTGCTCCAGGAGTTAAGATTTGTCACTTCACCAATACTTCTGTGAGAGCGCTTTACTACTCCATTGAGTCTGGCTCACTGGAGTAGGCTTTGGTGCTATCTTGTGGTTGTGTACGAAGAGCACCAAATATGCAAATAGGCATGTTTTAATTTTTTTTTTTCTGCCTCCACAGGTAGCTAAGATTAGGTTCCACAAAATGCCAAGTGATGATCATGTGAATCGCAAATCACCAACAAGCAGGGGTTCACTGGCTATGTGAATGTAAGATTGTCTGTCTATTTGGGTCCTGTGACTGCCTTGCGACTCGTCCAGGGCGTACCCCGCCTCTTGCCCAAAGTTAACTGACACGTCCTCTAGCACACTTGCAACCCTAATGAAAATGATTCATTATTATTATTATTATTATTGTCATCTAGCCACTGAATGTGGCACTCTTTCTGAATGAATTCGCAATTGTTTTTTTCCCCATGTACTGGAACTTTTTTGATGAGGCAACAAAGATCATCACGCTTACTGGTCAGCTTTACAACGATTGACATGGCTGAACACACACAGGTAACGGTGTTTCGTTCTGTAACAAGATTCAGATTTTTAATGTCACACATGTAATGCAAAATCAAAAATGCCACATCATATCACAAGCTTTCGTTAACAAAATTAACATTGCAGATTGTGAAGCAAGCCGTACCAATCGTGTTTACACAAGCTATGTAAATTGGGGTTTTACAATAATACCATTTGATATTGATATTTGCAAATGTGCCTGTGGCTAAAAAGCAAAATGTGGTGAACTACATGCGTGCAATCAATGAATGTGGCCAAGAACTTTGCAAATATCCACACTAATGTCATAATTCAGCTCCAACAGCTAGCGTAATCCGTTTCCTCCTTGACAATAGGCCCGTTATTTGTGGTTAAAAAAAAAAAAATGCCTGAGTATCTGTGGCACCTCAAAATATTTCTCAAAAAGAACACCCGGGGCACCGTTGTCCTATTGTAGGGACAACAAGCCAGTTATGTGCGCGAGGGTCAAGCGCCTGGTGTGCAGTTGTGTCGCCGACTGTATTTTTCTTCACGGATGTCCAGTTCAGTTGCGTTCTGCCGCATGGCTTGGCGTGCGGCTGGTCTTAATGTCCAGTCATATTGCTCTGATATCATTCCTTAGGAGGTGTGCTTGCACAGAATGAATGTTACACTGTGATACATTAAGAAGCTGTTAGTCCTCCGTTACATCTCTCAGCATTCACACAATTTGTGAGGTAATGGCAATTTCTGAGGATGTGGACAAATGTCAATGATATAGGTCCACGGAGGAGATTTTTGTGTATTATAGCTAGCCACCTTGACGGAACACTTCTGACAGCGTGTGCCTTTTGCACTTATGCTAGATTCATTCATCTGAATGCTCATCGACGATGATTGGCATAAACGCAGCAAAACTGTTGTGTTGCACTGCAGTTTGTTTTGTATTCGCTTTGATAAAGTATTCTCAAATGGCAGCGTTGATGCCACATTTTGAGTACTACAAGTGCAAATGCGCAGTTTCCCAATCAGCGAGTCTCCTTGGATGTAAGACGTCACAAAGACGTCTGCCAAGGTTTGGAACATCTCGCTGTGTCTGCTTGGACTGTAAATATTCAAACCCGGATAATAGTCGGGTTAATCACGATGTAAATGTGCACTAGTTGGCCTAGATGGCCACAATACCTCACCCCCATCTTTTTGCATGGGGTACTTGGAGAGATATCACAGTTCTTTTTGAAACACAAGAATTATCACACACACGAAAATCACCATCTAAAATCAATCAAAATGAAGAACCGTTATATTTGATCCAAAGTCAGTCATGTGTAGGCTCATCCAAGTCCTTAACTGAGTTATTGGAGAAGCCTTTCCTCCACAATAGGCTGCATAGCCAGGGTATTGTCGGCCCCCCAAGTGAGGCATTTCTGTATTGAAATGCAGAGGCCCTTATCTCCAGGAAGCAATGTAGGATAGCACCTTATAGATCTTCGGTATTGAATGTACCTGTATTTTCCAAGCTGTTAACGTTTGTATGTAGGAAGAGTGTTCCTCTCTGAGATGTGAAGTGCACTTTTTTTCTGCTTTTACTGACACCCCCACCAACCCAAAAAAGTCATGCGTTCCATGAAAAGCCAATCACTGTAATTGACCTTTTGTGTTGTTGATGTATTGTTGCCTTGAATCAAACGCGTGATTTCAAGTCAAACCAGGATCAGCTGTCACATTCGCAATGACTTCAAGCAATGGAGTGAGAATTCTGTCATCCGCCCAATTTAGCAATTATCCGTTTGTAATCGTTTGGATCGGAAGCAGCTTTCAGAGCTCCCACTACTTATGTTATACTACATTATGTAAAATGAAAAATGAAAAAAAAAATCCACAACAGCTGTGTTCACATGACTGTCATTTGAGATCAATTCCTGCAACTTCAGTGATGTTAAGCTTTAAAAAAAAAAAAAAAAACCTTTCACATTTGATTGACTACCCATGATTTACTTTGTATTTTCCAAACATGATGTTGCTTTTGTAGTTTTCTTCAGCTGGTATAGCCTCAAATTGGTCATCAACTGTTATAGAAAGTGGCATGTATGTCTGTAAATATTTTTTGGTGAATGTACTATAACATGTCTGTCAACGTTGTAGAAATCGATGGATTTTTTTTTTTTTGGATGAAAAAAAAATCCCGATCAGTTGTTGCACATTTTGTTGCTTTACACGTTATGCTGTTATAAATTATTGCTGATAAATTGAAAAATAAACATCTAAATGTGGTACATTTTTCTCATTAAACACAGAATGTGTGGTGATCATGAAGGTGATTTTACAGGGTGTGCGAAGCCCAAAATCCTGAATGCAATTTAAAAGTTGGCACAGACCTCGACAGACATGTTGAATAATGAAATGAAGTCAAGCAGCTCCACTCAAGACGACAGGTCATGCCTGAGGAATGTACAGTAAGCAGTAAGCCTTGGCTTTGAACTCATGTCATGTGACAGAAGGATGATAAGAGAGATGACCGCAGATGAAAAACAATGGGCCCAGCCCAGCGGGGATCCACACACTTGCTTACAGTATCATCATTTGCAATTCGATGAATAACTAGATGATTGTGATTCTGACAATGATTGTTTTTGTGTGATCTAGTGGTTTTGACAACAAAGAAGTTCAATTACTGCTAAATTGGGGTATTGGGCTTTTAAAGTCATTTAAACTTGCGTTTTACCTTCAACAATGACACGCGTGTGTCCATCCATTTTCCGATCCACTTTATCCTCACAAGGGTCGCTGTGGATGCTGGAGCCTATCCCAGCTGTCTTCGGGTAGTAGGCGGGGGACACCCTGAACCGGTTGCCAGCCAATCGCAGGGCACACAGAGACAAACAACCATCCGCGCTCACACTCACTCTAGGGACAATTTAGAGTCTTCATGTTACATGTTTTTTGGAATGTGGGAGGAAAGCGGAGTACCCGGAGAAAACCCACGCAGGCCCGGGGAGAACATGCAAACTCCACACAGAAAGGTTGGAGCCGGGATTGACCCCACAACCTCTGCACTGTGAGGTCAACTTGCTAACCACTGGGGCACTATATATATATAGAGAGAGAGAGAGAGAGAGAGAGAGAGAGAGAGAGAGAGAGAGAGAGAGAGATGCACACACACTTGTTTATCTTTATTCTCGTCAGAGGCACATGTGGGTCTCTCCTAAGTGAATATCTCCATCTACTGGCATAATCATGAAACACACTTTAAATGAACAGCACACATATTCCCAGAACCTTAACTTCTCTCATACGGCTTTATTGAATCATGCGATTATCATCTAATCAGCCATTACAACTGTATATCTGTCAAGGTGTAATAATACTTAAAAAAAAAAAAAAAAAGTTGGTACAGCTGACATCTTGCCAATCTCAAGAGCATTGTAAACAGTGATCACAGCTACATTCCATCACAGAAACACACACAATTAGGTTCCTTGAAGTGGAAATCCACCCTTATTTATAAGTTGATCCCTTCATATAAAAAAGTTCAATTTAAAAATAAGTATGTTATTTAAAAAGAAATGTAAGTTATACATTGGCTATAATGTTCCGTGTGGGATTTGTCCAAAGTGACAGAGGCTAAGACTGCAAACATCACCAAGATTACAGTAACCGTCGAAATAAAGCGTAAAGAATGTCTTCAATCTGTTGAATCGGAATACTGACTATTTTACAACAAATGGGAACAACACAGTCACAATGTGGAAAAGAACTTTCAGTCACATCCACTCTCACCCATTCTCGATAAACAAGAATAATTTTCCTTGTTGCTATGCTATCAGTGCAGCAACGTGGCACTACGCTATCTGCCCAAATTACAGACTTATCTCTTCAATATCGCCACGATAGCTTCATATTCATCATCATTCACTGCCCAACGAAGACATTAAGGCACTTTGCTGTTGTTAGCAGCTGAGATACAATCTAACATAAACACCTATTGTACATTAAAGAGCTATAGCATGCCACAAGTGATTCACTGTACTGTTGGTTCTCTGCACGTATATGGCTATAAAAACATCACAATCATGCGCTCAGAGCTATTCATCTTTGGCCACAAAGCAGAAAACCCACCGCCCCCACCCCCCCAAAAAAAACAATAAAACATTTCAGAGGGAAATTGACTTGATTTCATGGAGTCGATATAACAGCAGGAATAAGGGCACTGCATTTATCGTAGAGGGAACGCATCAAGTGACAAGCTGAAGGAAAGGAACCTATTAATGCATAGTCTTGACAAGTGATAGTAAACTAAATTATAATTAATAGGTTTCTTATATCCGTCATAATTGAAGTCAATCAGACATCAGGCGGAGGAAATGTTCATTGCATAACTACTAAATTGATATAATTCACGGATTCACATTCATTCTAAAAAGGCCATTGTTTGGAATTATAGTACCAGCATGAAACCAGTCGAAAGCATTCAGCAGTCACTAGAGTGATTGAAATGACAGTACATGGTTGTGTTTTGAAAAGACGTCCATTGCAGCCTGATCCATATTTAGAAATGGTTCTCAGTGTATGCTTCACACAAGACCATGGGTTGTGCCAACAAATCCTTCGCATCAGAGTTGAGCGTTTTTCCTTAGCAAAAGATTGCCTTATTGTACGATTTGTGTTATTGAAGTATCCTGTACAAGACATCCAATTGAAAACGCTCTGAGGAGAAATGAGCCAATGTGCTATAGTTCCCAACAGCACAGGTGTGCAGTGGAGCCTCAAACATAGATGCCCTCTGGGTTCAGGCCGGAGCTGAGGGGGCTTTTTAAGACTCGTAGATGACTGGACAAGGGTTGCAGGGACACTGGACGCTTCAGGGAGCCAGTTAGTGGAACCATATCTGAAAACAAAAACAGGAAATGAATACAAAATAGGGAAAATGAGTTTGCTCATAATGCACGTCCATTTTCATTTCACGACAACCCATTTTCGATAGAGATTGTCCTCAAAAGGTTCACGGGTGAGCTGAAGCGTAGCCCATCTGATTTCCTCTGAGAGCTGAGGTAAACCCAGAACTGGTCACCAGCCACATACAGGGCACTTCTAGACAAACAACCTTTCAAAACAATTTCATGTCCTTTGTTCATGTAACACATAGTATTGGAATGTGGGCAGAACCTGCAGATGAAACACAGGATGGTCGAGCAGAGAGTTGACAGCGCGACCTCTTGTCTGTGAGGTGGACATGCAGTACTATTCAAATCTCCACCGTGTGCCCAGATGCCGAGTCAAAAATGTGAACTCATAGTACCAGGAAAAAGCAAAACGAATAAATAAATAAATACATACGTTTCACCACCAGAGGGCAGTGCTATGACACGAATAGGAATTTATGATCTGTTCTTAACATTTTAGACACATGCAGTTGTTAAAGAGGTTTATGGAAAAGGACTAAGACACTTATACATCCATCACATTTTTAATTAAAATCCCTGATTTTGGGTTAGAGTGTACCTCCGCCAGCCCAAATCGAGGTATTGATGCTGAAAGGGCAATATTGTAAAGGCTGATAAATATCTGGCGTTCCCATATTTGTGTTTGGTCTTGTATTCGCCAAAACAGCACGCTTGCAATTCCCCAGGTTAATTTTAATGCAGAGCACCATCTTAGAAATGGATGTGACGTTCATTTATGGTTTTATGAAAACGAAAATCGACTGAATTCGATGAATCAACTTTTTAAAACGCAGCCCCACATTGTTGCGACATCCATACGGTTTACATTCCGCCCTAATAGCTTTTTCATAGACCAGAATCCTGTGCGAGCACATACCGCCCGCGGCAGCTAATAGCAATCCAGGCTCGCCTTTTGATGATGTTACGGAGCCAAGAAGGAGCAAGTATATCTCTATGCGTTGGATACTGTTGTGGGAAGAGCGGCCTCCTCTTTCCCGCGTGTTCGTTGAATTTCGGACGAGGAGAATGTTGGTAATCCAAATAAAGGCTGGAGGCGATGTACAGTTACTTCGAAGGGTTTTAATTTATTTTCTGCAGTTTACGAATCGATTCGGGCTCCTGAGGGGTCCAGATTTGAATCAGGAAGCGTAGAAGAAACACATTCATGAGATTATATAGAGACAATATGATAATGAGAGGCGGTTAGTTACGCCTCTCATGCAAATCCCGGAAACAAAGAAAGTAACATGACATCTGACCCGGTGTGGCTGGAAGAAGGTGGGAGTGGTGAGGTGAGACCAAACGACCACTACCCACCATTTGGTGTGATGGCAAGTTCCAGAACCCCCGCTGTGTATACATCCTGAGATAAGAGGTCTTCCAAGGGGGGCCTAACAGCGATCAGGGACCGACCCAAGGTGCGGGGGAACAACAGAAGAGACACTTGGGGGGCCGTTAATCAACCAAGGAGGAAGAAGATAAACTTTAACACCACATATGTTGTTTTAAGTGTGCAAACAAATGTTCAGGAAAGAGACTGACATCAATAGTACTCATAGCAAAGCGCAGTCCCTCAATAGCTGCAACACAGATACTTGAGATAACAGTTCCTCTTTTGATGTTGACATGTCCTCTGGAGGGGTCATAAAAGTAGTGGGGGTGAGGGGTTACCAAAGGTGATTGTAATCACAGTAAGCAGGAAATACCTTCAACAGCATTCTACATTGTTTCATTCAAATCCAGCTAACAGAGAGGAATCATATCTTAACATTACTCTCCTATCTTAAGGTTGTTGTTTGCTTCCTGTCTGTTCCAGAACAGTGGTGTGATAAGCATGTCTGTCGCCTCTATGATAGGCCAGTTACATACTATACAGAAAGACTATAGGGCTGCTTTGGTACAGATTTTGCCCTTTACCAAGGACATCAAATTGAAAAATTGAAAACTCTGTGTGTGTGTGTGTGTGTGTGTGTGTGTGTGTGTGTGTGTGTGTGTGTGTGTGTGTGTGTGTGTGTGTGTGTGTGTGTGTGTGCCAGGCCATAGGCTCGCTGAAGCCTCCATTTGGACAGAAGTGCAATATATCTGGTCCTATAGTCCACTAATATATTGGTGCATAAGAGAATTTAGTCAGCCGTGTCTTTCAGACAGACCTTGCTGTGTAGCAAGTGTGCATTCACTCAGCAGTTGTGACTTGCTACATTAAGATAATAATTAGATGTGTGGCGAAGCCGATGCAACAGCGACAATTGCTTCCAATACAAAGAAGCAGGCAGTGAGTCTTGGGTATTACAACATCACACTCTGGCAGAGCCTGGCAGTTTTAATCTCTGTTATGTCTCTGAGGCTGACTGAGTTGGGGAAGAAAAAAAAATGGTGGGAGTGTAAACTGCTTGTGTGTCTGTCCTGTGATTGACTAGTGATGAATGCAGCACGTAGCCATAAATCAGGCTGGATACACTTTAGCTTCCTTTTGACCTTTAACAGGATAATTTGTCGATAATGAATGGATGTTTTCACCTATTACTTAGCAGTCTTCTTCCGATAAAATTGTGTAATTTCTGTAAGCTAATGGAAATAAACCTTTATTTTGATTGTGATTGAATCCCCGTAATTCAGTGCTTCTTGTCTGTTTGTCAGCTCTTTTGGAGGACGGCAGAGCTGTGGTCCGACGGGCCCTCCCCAGAAAGTGCTGAGCATATGTGAAAGAGGCTCACAAGGGGAACAGAGGGTAAATGAAGGACTTGAAGTCAGCTCCTCCGGCTGTCGGCATGGAGACTACTGTAAGCGCTAACTCTTTGTGCTGTTTAAATCGCTCGCACGGAGAACTATTCCCGCTAAGGCACCTTGTACTCTAATGTATGATTACACTATAATGCATGCTTCAGGTCAGACCCATTCAGATGGGTCAAATATAAGTGAGCCTTGAATCACTGACGACATGCCATTTCCACAAGGTCTGCTCTCTGACATTTAACTTAACAGTAGCAGGTATTATAAACAGTAAAACAACTGAAAGCTCTTATTGTTCGATGCATGTGCTGATCATTTTATCCTTCACAGCAGTGGT
>NW_017806072.1:1013819-1033813 GCF_001891065.2 Hippocampus comes
AATTGGGGGGGGGTGTGAAAAACTTTTTTAAAAAAAAAAAAAAAAAAAAAAAAAAAAAAAAAAATCATAAAACCTGTTCTGCTATATAATATATTATAATATTAAAACGAATTAATAACACAATTAAATACATTGTAAGGCATTTGATAGTTTGTGCGTCATGACATATTTATTTGTCTTTATGTCTTTTTATGCAATTCAATTTCGCTGTCCTTATTTTTTAGCTGTGTGTGTTTTCAATGCACTGCATGTTTGCACTGTGGTTGAGAGGAAAGAAATTTCATCTGTGCTGTATGTTGCACATACAGTGGAGCATATTTGATAATAAAGCTGACTTGACCTAAAGCTGCAATCAATTCATTGTGCTGCCTGCCTTGGCCACTAGCGGGCAGTATAATGCAGATGCAAACGAAGACGGTAAGTCTCTTTCAGGGACACATTCAAAATCCATTTCGTCCCTATTTCCATGGAAAAAACAACATTGGGAGCCGAAATTTCGAAATCTCCGAGATATGGCGAGGCCATGAGAATGCGAGGCGAGGGAGTTAGTGTTGTGGCGATGCCACTTGAGCAAAGCGCGCCTCAGCAGTCGATAGTCCGCTGCTTTCTGCTGTGCGTGCGTCAGCGCGAACATGTACGTACGCGCGCGTCTTTTGATTTCAACCAATCAGCGCCAAGGCAACCGATGTCACACACGACATACGACAACAGCTAAGCTAAGCTAGCCGAGACGACACGACGCTCGAAGTCGGACGGACACGTTTTTCTGCCAATCTGTGCGTTTCCCTTTTTGTCCAAATATATTTATTACGACAACAACTGTCTTGTCTACGGCGTCTTTTATTCGTTCCACTGGGGTTTAGCAAGTGTGTTTATAAAGAGACGAAAATCTATTTTCTTTTACTAGTGTTAGTGCCTCAACATGGCTACAATCGTAAAAGCAAAACAACCAATTCAAACGCGTGTTCGTTCAATGTTGTCAACTGATATCCGGATTAATTTTAGGCAATTTTTCCTCAGTTTTCCGGAGAAATTTTCATGAAAATTTGAAAATCCGGAATTCCGGGAAAATCCAGAGGACTTTCATCACTGCTTCGTCTCACGTTTAGTTTGACAATAAACTTAAACTGGAAGTAGCATTAAAGGTCTTGAAGCCTCTTATTTAATGAATTGTTCACTATTTGCCATATTGCTGCTTATTGTGAGGTGAGCTGAGTTGAGTTGAGTTTACTGCCACCATACAGCGCTCGTCTGAAGTTTGCTCTTCCAAGTCAAAGCAAAACAATTGGCCTCATATATCGAAAAAAAAGTATGCCTGAAAAACACTTGTATGCCATTAATATCAATAAAACAATAAAATAAAAACAGCAAGTAGGATGGTAACTGAGCATCCTTTTCGTGCCGCATGAAAACGTAACCTTACACCGATGTGGAAATTAGCTCATTGCGTGCCTTTCATGACCTTGAAAAATCACAGATGGATGAATCATTTACTTTGTCAGGCATACAGTATAATACTCAAGGGCACATATATTGTCTCACCTGTAGCTGCTTGCTGCTTTGTCCCAGTGACCTGTCCACATTTCTGCAGCTGCTCTCCATCTGGACAGCTTGTCTCTCTTGTGCTTTCAGTTCTGCTTTGACTAGGAGAACCTGAGCTCGAGCCTCTGCCTCATTGAGCCACTCGGTCTCCTGACGCTCTCTCTGCAGACGCATCTCCTCCAATCCAGTTTCTATGCCCTAATGGAACAGAAAACATTTCAAGTGTAGAACTCAAGACTTGAACATACTGTAAAAGTCACAAAATGCCGTTGTTTCATTCATTGGTTATTTGTTTGCTGTTCAAGTTCAACAAAACACACCTGCACCATTGCCAGCTTCTCTTCAATCTCCTTTTCGCATCCTTGTAGACGACCACGCAGCTCTTCCAGCCTTTCCTCCAGCTGCCTTTCACTCTCCAGCTCAATCTGTAGCTCAGTTGTCCAAAACTCCTCCTCCTCCATCTCCACCTCAGTTTTCTTCAGATGCTTCTCCAGTCTCATAATCTCCTCAAACAGACCCCCACCCGAGTCCTCGCTACAGACTGGAGTTCGTCCTGCTCGCACGTCAGCCCAAGCTTTGAGCTCAGCTTCATAAACCTCCAGTTTCTTCTCCAGCACACTAAGCGTTTCTCTCTGAATGCCCACCAGTCGAACCAGGTCCTCCATGCGACATGCCCACAGGCCCTGGGATGCACTCCCAGCGGCTCCTCCTGCATGATGGTAAGTCCCAACATTTCCTAGATGAAGTCTCCTTTTAGCTTCAGTTTCACTTGTCCGCCCACCGCTCAGTATCTCCCTTAGACCTCGGGGCGCTCCTGTAAAAGTGAGGGACTTGCGCCGAGGCTCACGGCGACAGAGGGAGCGCTCATTGGGATGGTGAAGCTTTGCGAGTGGGGGGAGGCTCTGTCGGTGAAAGCCGCGTTCAGGCCCCCTCAGAGGGGGCCCTTCTGAAGGGGGCCGTTCAGTCAGGGAAGGGCCTGTGCGAAGTAAAATCAGCTGGACATCACCTGCATATTGACCCCAAGTATTAAGAGAGGCAACTGGGCTCTCATGAGGGGCTAGATGACGCTCTGTGTCCCGCCATTTTTCGACCAGAGTGTATCTTCCAGTCCGACCTGCCAGTAACACAATAGAGACATGCTTTCAAGATATGCACAATAGAAAAGTGAGTTTCAAGATGTGCTTTCAATTTTTTGTCATCACCTGGACAAAATTTAGGCTGGAAAATCAGCACTGCTCAACACCACATCACACAGCATTTGTGTTAAAAGAAAAGGAAAAGGCAGAGGAGGGGGCTCTGCTTTGTCAGCTTGGCAGGGGAGAAAAGGATGAGTCATACTTTCCCTCCTCCAACCCTGTATTTGTGGGAAGTGATGTCAATACAGTCTGCTCAAGCACTTCTATTCCTCACAGAGCCATATGGGGATTGGGGGTAGTTTGTAAGAAATTGACAATAAGCAGGAACGTCATGTGAGGGTAGATCGACAAAGAAATGTGTTTTTGTTTCTTAGATGACAAATAAATGAGTGTTTCATAATAAACTTTTTCTGTACTTTCAATACAGTATACCTTTGTCTTTCATACTGAACGAAAGTAGTTAATTTTCTATGAATTGGTCTTGGGCAACAAAACCATATTAGCCGTTGTCCGATGCCAACATGTTATTCAGCGACAAGTAATTTACTAACACTGGTCTTTTTTTTAGGGGCTACTGTTGCTATAGATCGTGAGACATCAACTAGTGATTAATAAAGAGAATGTTCTGGAAAATCTGAAACAAAATCACACAAGCATGATGAGAAAATTCAGATTTATTGCAAAGCTTGCCTTACCTATCGCCTGAGCCAGAGCAATCACCACTTCCTGGCAGGTTGTGGCTTCAGTAACCCCACACACGACCCTTTGAACTCCATCCACCCATACCTTGAGCTCCATTGTGGGTCAAAAGTGATGAGACTTCCTGTGATATGTTGGATCCGACATTCTTGAAGACATCAGATGCGCAAGGGCAGCTGAAGCCTTTCTGGCTGCTTCTTGGGTGAGGGGGGGGGGCACAAGAGGAAAAAGGAAACAGACAGTGAGGATGTGCTCAAGGATCCCTTCCCTTAAAGTTGGACTCAAACTGTTGTTATTTGGTACTGTTCGTCATCAGGCTACTAATAGTTGCTCATTGTGAAAATATTGAGTTCAATCATCTCTTTCATTAGTCATGCCAAGACCATCTGGCCCTCAGAATTGTTTTGAACTTAAGAGGCACTGTACGTCGTGCCGACTGAGAAGCAGGAAAATAGTGCGAGTAGACATTCCCAGGCCCAGATCCCGCTTTGGTAAGTAAAACTAGGAAGCCATGAAGACAGAGGAGGAAAATTAAGTGTGTGACATAACAGAGCAAATGACGCGGCATGAAATGTTTTGCTGCAAAACAGGAAGGTAGAGCCAGAGGGGATCACAATGCAAGGAAGTGACAAAGGCTTTTGTTTTTGATGCAGCTGTTCTTTCTAATTAATCTCTTCTGCTCATCACAACACGCACAAGCTTGGATGTGAGCAAGTACTGCACACCCAAAGGATGGTCACTTTTTGGATAATTGTACTGTGTATCAAAGCAGTCTGCGGAATATAGGGCGAGGTGCAGGATATTATATTTACATAGAGTTTTCATCGCGGCAGCTAGATGTCGCGATCAGATAAACAGGATGCAAAACTCACAGCTGGCTCTGCTGGTTACTGAATTAAACGGAAATGACCGTCTTTTTCAAATACTGTACTGAGAGCCTGACAAGCCTGTAGAGGGAGAAATAGCAATGACAGATAGATTTCTCCAAAAACGTCCTCCAAATCTGGCAAAACTAGTAAACAGCACTGCTTCTGAGAGAGCAAAATCACATCCGAAAGATTAGCACAAGGATTGAGTCAAGCTCTTTTGTACAGGGTGCAACTGGCTTATACTGATTCGTGTTACTGTATGTTGAAAGTAAGAAAAGAAACTGCAATCTGTAGTTTTTACTGATTGCACTTACGTCAGCATTTAAAAATCAACTTTCAAGTTGTAGAATCAAAAATCATTCTCAATGGAATCAACCCTTTATGTCTGCAGATTCCTACAGGGACGAGTCAGAGTAGTTGTTACTTTTAGTTTTTTATTTATTTTTAAAGAATAAACACTATTTGACCCCTTTACATTGAGCTATATTCAGCTTGCTACTCTCTCTTTTTTTAAAATACTGGTAAATATTCTCTAGTAAGGAATCATATTTGCATTGTCTAATCTTTCCTTATACCAGAAGTTCCTTATGTGGGAACCGACTATGGTACATGTCCTTTATGAACATGCAAGTATGTTAACAAAATACATGTGTAACAACACAAGCAATAAAATACAAAAATAGATGGTCCAAAAACTGTTTATAACACAAAAACTGCAGCATACAGTACAGGTATATGAACAAAATACAGTGTAACAAGACGCGTCACAAAATTAGGACTATTTGCTACAAACTGAGACTAGTAACAGACCTGGTAGTTTTTCTTTCCACCCACTCACTGTCTCTAACTTTACCTCTCCTCGATCACCATACAAGACATCGTTGCTCAGCCGATGTCGTGTAACGGACTTTTGAAGCAAGCCACAGGACGCTTTGAAGTCCTCTATGCCCATAGTTAGCGCGATGGAACTCGCCTTCTCTCTGATTAGCGGTCCGGTTAGAGGAAGGTTTTAAGCATGATAACAGGTAAAGCATTCCAGGAAACGTTAGTTTACTCGACTGTCTGTCGAGCCACAATCAATTTACTCTGAGCAGCGAATCGGATGCATTCCACTCTCTTCCACGGTCATTACCATGATCTACAGGACATAAATGTGAAATGTAAATGAAATAGAAAATCGTTCGCGATTCCAGTAAAACGCATGCCAATAGAGTCACTTACATGTCGCCGTTTTGGATCCAATGAGAGTAAATAGTGGTGCAGACACAGTTATTCCGTGGTATCAAGTGGAACTTGCTTGAGTTTGCGCTACTGCAGGCTTCAGTATGGCTTCCGGGTTCCGGTTACTGGAACTTCCGTTGTTTTGAATCGTTCGTTAATGTAATATCGTCGTCAAAATTTCAATGCATAGGTTTTTATTCCGGGTGAGGGAATTTCCCTTTGACAGAAGTCCGTAGGTGGGAATACTTACTGTATTATATATTTGTTTTGGTTTGTCAGAGAGAGAAACTTGTGCCTTGGATGCTGTCACGTGACTGTTTCACTTATATCTAAGTCTTCATATACCCATTTTGTACTGTAGTCTATTAATGCTCAGATCCGGATTAAAAAAAAAGAAGTTATTTTACTCATCGGTTACGCAGTACTTGAGGTTTTTTTTTACTCAATTCTTACTCTTACTTAAGTAATTATTTGGAGAAACACTTTTTATTTTTTCTTGAGTCAAATTATTTCAGTGTAACATGACCCTTACTTGAATACAAATTTTGGGCACATTACCCACCTCCGCGTATAACTATATAACTAATCTCTCAGCTTTATAACAATGCCTGCGTCACATGAAGGTCAGTTTCAAACATAATGTGACGCATGAAACACTCATCTAGCGTGAGGGACTCCCCGTCAAGGACGTTGTACTCTGAGAGAATTAAAGGCTCCATAAAGCTATACCAGTGCCCCCTTGTTCAACTACCCTTTGTCAATTACTCCACCAACATCACGACACATACATAGATAGCCAGATGGACAGACAAACACACACATACAAACACCATCATTATCAATACAAGTATAAATGTGTAAAATATTGCATACATTTATTTCCAACAGTCTTTTGTCTGAATTCAATACCATGCCGCGGTAGCACATCTTAAAGTTGTTTGTGGGTTATTGTTATTGTAATGTTTTACACACACACACACACACACACACACACACACACACACACACACACACTAAATATATGTATATACATGTAAAATATATAAAATATTTTATTAAGATGTCTGAACTAATTTGATGCAACCATGGGTCACATGATTTATACAACAGTGAGTGTGTATCTATGTAAGACCATTTTATTCTATGGTGAGGCTTTGATCATTTTACACTGGCTGCATTCTGTTTTTGTCCCGAATTTACACTTCAAATAAATCAGGCATAAAAGAGCGGAGGGATGCAGGGAACAGCAAAAAAGGTCACATTCAATATTTTTCCTGCAGGCGCCTAAAACACTGGAACAGCTTTATGAACCTCTTTCCCATTAAGGCCTTGATGCAAAGTAGCCTTCAGGGATTAGAATTGGGAGGGAAGGAGCGAAGACAAAAAACAAAAATAAACAAAAATAAAAATGATTGCCATGTTGACAGATTAAATGAGACGGGTTTAGGCAACACAGCAAAACCCAGTTAAAGGTTTTTCTCAAATTTCTGTAACCCTAAAAATTAAACTCAGCTGATTTACAATCATTGACATGCATGAGCATTTAAACACTCCCTTAGGTACAGACACATGAAATTTAGATTCATAACCATAACAGAAAACCTGACAATCAGAGCAGAGCTCTGCAGGGCAGAGAGCCATCTTAAACTCTGCACACTCCACTCCTCTAGCTTTTCCAAGCCACAGTCTGGGGAGATGCCCACTCGCTGATTTGTGCAGCTCATCCAAGCCAGAGAAGCATTTCATGAGATTGAATAGGACTTAAAATCCTTTGATACGATCAGCCGCAGCAAACATGTAAACCCTCGTGAGCAAATGTTCTGTTGACTCAAGATGAATTCCCCTGAGAGCAGAGAGGTGTGTGTTGTCTTTTTGCCAGTGACGAACCTCCAGGTCGAGTTGGCTAGAGAAACGGTGATTTCTGTAAACAACCAACCATATGCTGGGGTGGGCGTTTCATTGTGGCTTACATGGTGCTGAAACTCTGAAGAAGACTTGAGTGAAAAAGCTTAATACTTGCACTGCCTCTTCTAGGGATTTACAGAAAATAAAGCAATCACAAAATGACCCGGCAAGTGTACAGTTAAAATAACTGCCGCTCTATCACTGAGGTACCACATTTTCACATCCAAACGGCGCACCTTATTAAGAGGCGCAGTGTCAGTTATGGGTGTGATTTCTGTATTTAACACAGACACAAGACGCACTGCATTAGTGGACGCAGGCATGGTAAAATGTACGCTAGCTTAAAAAATATGATAGCATGCACGCACACTAGCATATGTTTTTAAAAAGGCAGAGGGAGCAAAACTGAGTTTGGTTGTACTTTATTGAAGTATTCAACAATGTACTCACTTTATTTTTTTCTATCAATCCTCATTCACAAATCCATCAAAGTCCTCATCTTCTGTATCCGAAATGAACAACTGGGCAGGTTCTCCATTAAACACGCCAGGTTCCCTGTTGTCATTGTCAGAGTCAGTCTCGTTGCCGTGCAGCTTCTCTGAAATGATGCCGGATTTTGCGAAAGCTCGAACAACAGTGCAAGCGGGCATGTTATCCAAAGCGTCCACAATCCATTCACAAATTGGGGCGTAACTCGCCCAATGCTGCCTCCCAGTCTTAGTATGTGTGTGGCCTGGATGTATTTGTCAGCAATCTTTTTGTTGTATTTCAAAATGTAAAGTATTCTTGTCCCTCATCGCTTGCCGCAAACCAAGCGGGTAAACTAGGGATTTGTTGAAAGAACCGTTGGTCATGGAAGCCAAACGAGGCAGGCTATATGCTATATACACTTACAGTATATACAGCGACTGGGGTCGTGCCTTTAGTGTCCTCTTCCACGCCCAGCCTTCCCCCTTCAACGTTCACATGCTGTCCTCAGTTACGTCCGCCTTTCCTCCATATAACAAGCGTGTTGCCACAAGATCAGTCAGTCAAGCGGGCCCCTCATCGCAGTCAGACATCAGCATTCCCAAATTTTGGAACTTGGTGCATACACACGCATTCTTAAGCACTCCATCCATTTTGGAGAAAATTTAAGACTTCCAAGTGAACCCTATCGTCGCGAAAATACAGTATTATCAATTGAACAAAACAACCTGGAGTGAGATTAATTTGGGACGAAGGCTGTGTTGCCCCAAGTGAACCAAATAAAATAGTAACCTCACAAAAGAGGTCTGCAGCTCATTGAAGAGCTAAATACAGCCTTGGTTCGGTTTGACTTTGAGAGGGTTATTATGGTTAATTGGAATGTTTGTGGAGCACTTCTGACACACCGAAGAGTACGTCATACAGCTGAAAGTTTTAAACAATGGGCCGTTTCTTCCATGCTTGTAGGCGTGTTTCAATGCTAAAGCTTTCAATCCATTTGCACTTCCTGTGGTGCAAGCGTGGTTTACACTTTATAGTCAGAAACAGTTCCTTTGTGAGTTGGTGAAAAAAAAGAAAAATGTGGTTCAATATCCATGCTGTCGTCAAAAGCTCCAAGCGAGAAGAATCTGAACATGGTAGGGTCACATGGATTGTTATGCTTTGCAGTCTGGTATTGATGCAATAGAAGCAGACTGGATTTTACTAATTGGAAGCAAGTTTATTATTTCACTGCCGAAAGAGGCTGTCAGAAAAAAAAAGCAAATCCTCACAGGGAGAAACTTTTGAACAGCAACTTTTATTTTTAACCTGCAGCACAGATTGGTGGAAACTTGAAGGAGTGAAGTTCGCCAGTCTGGTGGAGTCATTAAAGGATGTCTGCATACCAAGAACTTCACAAACTTCAGAATGGCTGTCGTGACCCACTGAATAGCCACTTGGCAGCACTGAAGCGTCCACTGTCGAAATGCTCAAATTTCTGAAGAATAAATAGTTAATTCATTTTGTGAAATGAAAATGCAGCAGCGCTTTCTGTTTCGCTTTCCATTTGTGGTTCCACACTTTCTTTCATATTCATACAGAAATGTATCAAATTGAATTGGAATCAACATGGACTTGCATTTGCGTACCACTGACAACCACAATCACTGCGCTCAAAGGGCAAGGCTCTTATTTTGCGAACAAGATAAGAACAGTTCTCCTCTACAAAGATGCCACCAGAGAATTAGAATGTCCCATTCAAGGAGTAAACAATGGAGCGCATGGCAAAGACTGTAACCAAAAACGGGCCTTGATCTTAAAGAGTCAGCGCTGATAACGTACCGAGTATACATTCCTAGCCTGTGAGAATGCAACAGCGCATGACCAAAAGATAAGGATGCCATGGGAAACTGTTCCCCGTTTACTTGATGCTTAGGTGGCAGTCAGTAGCTATGGCGAGGATGGGCAACTGAAGGGTCGCGGCTTGCATTGGCAACCACACTCTGAGTGGCCCTTTCATTAATTTGAGAAAAAAAAGGAAAAAAAAAAAGTTTTTTTTTTTCTAGGGGAAATTAGAAATGTTTCCTCTCCACAAAAATAAAATAAAAATTCCAGTGTATTTCCATGGCCGTCAATAAAACGTAGATTTTTACTAGTTTTTGGGATCAATTAATAACGAAGACGGTAGAAACGCTTTAGGTTCCTCTCTCAGTGATGGTGTTCATATGAGAGCAAATGGTTGTGTATCTCTGTCCATGTGCCCACAATCTACTGCCGACTAGTGTAGTCTGCCTTTTGCCTGAAGTCAGATGGGTTCGGATCCAGCTCCCTGAACAGAGTAAGCGGTGCAGAAAAGGGATGGATTGCTGTAACGGTGGTCTCTACATGCTTCAGCCAAATGAGCAATAAGTATAATTTGAAAAGCATTATATTTGTTTTAAACCATATTTAAACTAGATTTTGTCTCAATATTTAAATTTTGGTCTCTGAGTGTAAACCCCTAAATGTCCCTCTGCCTCTCGAGTTGGCTAGTATTAACAACTATGAGGCCCTGAAGCAGCCTCCTCCACTTAAGATGTCAACGCTGGCAGCGACTCGAACATCTGGATGGCACATTTGGGCGGGCAATAATGCTGCTTTTGTTTCCATGCCATACGCATTGCTTGCTGGCCAGCTTTGAAGAGGCAGCAGGGACACAGCAGGGCAGCGAAAGGCTCCTCGACAGGCAGGCTTTAAATGTTACAGGACTGTCGTTTGTAAATTCCTGAGGTGTCAGGTAACGAAGTAAAAATATTTCATTACCTTACTTAAATAGAAATTTGGGGTGTCCATACTTTAGTGGAGTAGTTAGTTTTCCACGTACTTTGTACTTCTTCTACTCCTTACATTTTTACACAAATGTCTGTGCTTTCTACTCCTGACACACAACAAAAGCCTTGTCACTATTTCATTTTGGGAGTGTGTTCATTCCAGTTGTTGTTCAAAACGCCAATCCGAATAAATCATGCTACGATATATGGAATGACTTTGTGATTGGATGAGAAGTACGAACATAGAACATTATAACATTGATTATAACAAACATATAACATTCCGATTGGCAATTGTTTTGTACGCAGCACATGGCACACCTCCACGTGATGCAAATCAACAAATCAATGATAACTCACTACAGTCAAACTAGTGCAGACGTCTAGCACTGCCGGTAAGCTACCAATAAAGGTTAGTGATGACACGGATTTCAAGTTGGAGTTTTGCACCATCACAATACTGAACTCCTGGTAGCCATCATATGGATTCATCTGATTATTATTGCTTGAATGCAAGCTTAATCAGAAAATCATGCTTAGACTATCAGGACACATACACATACACAGAATAAAAAACTTGACATCTGCTCAATCCATCTTTTCATCCTTGTCCTACTTATAACTTTTATCTTTTAAGTTTAAGTGCTAATATCTATACTTCTACCTCATTCATGAACGTCAGTACTTTTGACAACTCTGTTGAATTGAAATGTTAAACAAATTTTCCCAGCGGGCACGTGACATCAATTTGACATCACTTTGATGTTGAAGATTGTATTTTGATGTCACAATGACGCTGAATTGACATCAGATGCCTACAGCGCTGTACGTAAGTACATTTATGAACCCGATGAACAAATGGCAAGACCAATACTCCATATAAGGTTCTGCTACTTCTGTTTCTTCTTTTTAGTGCGAGATGAAGTGATTGTCTTCTCATGAGCAAGCATGGGTGGAAAGAAATAAAGCAACACCCAGTAACCAAGGCCAAGATAGTTTCTTGAAAAGAGATGAAACTCATCACCCACTAACCAAGCATGTAACGGAATTCGCTTGATGTTACGTGCGGGAAAGTTGAAATAGTTGCGAACTTGCTTCAAAGCCTTAACAATATTCCATTATTGGTGGCCAAAGGCAGGAGAAACTACCGGGGAAAGCCTTAATCAACACAACAGTAGTAGACAATAATTCCACTCTGATTAGCGCCATGTACTGCTCTTACCTTTCTGGCGCAAAGAGGATTCGGCTCACTGCTGCTTTTGCGAAGTGAAGTTTGCAGATGAAACATTCGGAGAGGCAAGGATAACGCAAATTGTGTCCTTCCAAACCATAGCCCCCGAACGACTTGTTTCGGCGAAAAAAAACGACGAGGACGTTCGAGCTCCCTGCCCCAAAGTTTGACTCGGTACACTCGGAGGTGTGCTGGTGTTTTGCTCTCTCGCCAGTGAACTGCGGGGGGAAAATAAGGCCCTCTCCCTACGCTTGTCTCCTCTCTCCTCTAGCAGGCGCACACATCGCATTGGAAGTGGGGCACCGCAAGGCATTGTGGACCGTTTAAAGGGAGAGGCCACCCTGAGCCACAACTCCCGCATCCAGGACATCTGGTCACGGGAAGCGTCCTGAACATCCACGCGTACTGACCTTCAAGTCAGCTCACCTCACCTAAAGACACGTTACCTACAAATCCTTTGGGGAAACGGTCCACCCTCCCCCCCTTTTGCTTCCCCATTATTTTCTGCAACCCAACATACCGCCCCTTCTGGAAAAAAAAAAAAAAAAAAAACACTCTCCACCGCGAGGAAATATACATCAATTTACAACAAAGAATGCCTAACAATATGGAAGTGCATCAATTTGCCACCAATCCAAATAAATAAATACATAAAAGGGGGCACCACTGCCAAATACTGTAATGTTTTATTTATTTTTTATTTTATACTTTATTCTTGGAGGGAGAAAAAAAGCATCTTACCCAAGTCACATCCTGTGTCCATCCTGGCATTACACTGCTGTTCCCCTTGGAGGCACAGCGCCTGCCCCACTATTTGAGAAAGACTACCCGAAGGTAGACAGGAGGGTGAGCGACTGGCTAGCACCTCCGCCTCACAGTGCAGAGGTCTACGGTTCAAATCTGGCCCCGGCCTTCCTGTGTGAAGTTTGCATGTTATCCCCGTGCCCGCATCGGTTTTCTCCGGGTAATCCAGTTTCCTCCCACATTCCAAAAACATGCATGGTAAGTTAATGGAGCACTCTAAATTGTCCCTAGGTGTGATTGGGAGTGTGAATGGTTGTTTGTCTATGTGTGCCCTGTGATTGGCTGGCAACCAGTTCAGGGTGTACCCTGCCTAGTTCCCGAAGACGGGTGGGATAGGCTCCAGCATGCACGCGACCTTTGTGAGGATAAACGGCTCAAATAATGGATGGTTGGATGGAAACCCAAAAGCAGGGGTGCCCAATACGTCGATTGCGATCGACCGGTAGCCCGAGGACTTGTCCCAAATCAATTGTGAGGGGTGTAGGGGGAAATGGAAAAGAAAAACAAAAGATTAGTGTGTCCGTGTGCACGTAATTAAAATAAATTTTTATGTTAGGATACTCAGTTTCACTTTCACAAAAAAAGTATTTAAAAAATGAAATCAAATAGCAGGTCATCTTTAACAAATGGTGGCACATGACCTGCATCATCGAAGTTGTTAGGGGTCAGCAGACTTCAATCTTTCTTTCTTATGATTATTCTCATTCAAACTTTGTTTCATGTACAATTCACCGACGGCACGGTCAGAGATGTTCGCTCGGACAGTTGAACAGACTCAGGAAGAGATTGTCTTTGCTGCCGGCAGGAGGCGCAGTTTTCTTTGAAGCCACTCCGTGTGCCCTTCTCAACTGACACCTGACCTCTGCAGCCTCTGCCGGCTTTTTATTGATCGTGTATGCAAATTACAAGTGATATATCAGAAAAACACTCCCTTCTTCATTTACATGTCACGCCTCTCAACCCAGTCCACCTACACGCCCCTCAGTAGACATTTTTAGACCAAGACACCTCCCTGTACAAACAATGGATACCTTGTTAATTCAATGGGTATATTTCGCACGAATTGAGACACTGTAACAAACTGAAGGACATCTTTTCGTGCTGCTCACCCGAAGTTGAACCTTCCTGTTTGTACTATCAGTTAACAAGGCCTCAGCTCAAGTTGGTCCTTTTTTCTGTGTGCTCTAATTGTGTACAAGCTGTGTGAACACACGCGTTCGAGGTCAATCAAACATACAACAAAATAAGCTGTGTGAACACACACGTTCGAGGTCAATCAAGCATACAACAAAATGAAACTTTTAAACATGATAACTTTGAGTTTGTCTATACTCTATCACACTGGCAAAGAATGGGAATCTGGAGAGCCAGGAGAAGCAATTTAAAATGATATACATATGTTCGATAGTTTCTGTACTCAACACGCTGCAAAAATGCACCCCATACCTCCTCTTCAGTTCTCTGCCATGGTAGGCAGTGATTTCGTTTTCACAAACTATTGTCTCTACTTTAGTTTTAGTTGTATTATTCAAATGTTGATTTGTGCTGAAAAGTGATATATATTTTCTTCACCTTCATATGATACACTTTAAGGTGAAAGGTAGCACACATTCCTCGAATGAAGCCCGAAGTCAAGCTCTCTTGATAAAGCCCAATTTCCAGTTATTTTTGGATGACAGATTTTGGTAAAACACTTTATTCATCTCATCAAACAGTAACACAAGTATTCACATGCTTTTGAGAGATGTGATGTATGCCTTTGACAGTTTTTTACATGAAAGATGTTGTATAACAAAGTGGCAGTGTAGACAAAAATGGTTTTATTCATTTTCTATCGTTGAAGTGGACATGTCTATTCCTGACAGATTCTCTTGGACTCAACGGAACATTCACCCAGACGGCCAATGCAGAATTTATACAATACATTCATTCATTCATTTTCCGATCCGCTTTATCCTCACAAGGGGGTGCTGGATCCCATCCCCGTCGTCTTCAGGCAGTAGGTGGGGGACACCCTGAACCGGTTTCCAGCCAATTGCAGGGACACAGAGACGAACAACCCTCCACGCAGGAAGGCCGGAGCTGGAATTGAATCCACGACCTCTGCACTGTGAGGTAAACACGCTAATCACTGGCCCACCGGCCGCCCTGATGAGTTACAATGTGCCTAAATTGTTTGTACTCAATGAGCACATTTTGGAGGGTTTTCTGTTTCGTTCATATGAGGGGCCATTATAGCTGTTGCTCATCATGGCACGTGTCTGTTGGATTATAATCTGTGCTCTTGGCACGCATACAACACTGTTCAGGGGTGAAATCGAAAGAAAAGATAGATATTTTAGGATGTTTGTGCGCATCCTAAAACTAATAATCTGGAAAATCACATTTTTCTATACAATACAGCTGCCTCACTGTTGTGAGAGAATTGCTTTTTACTTGACATAACACTCTTTAATGGAAAGCCATTTTCACGAGTTTTCCACTCATCCGAGATTGTTACTCGCTACTGGGCTCTCATTGGGCCCATCCAAAAATTTTATTTTCCTCTTGAGATCCCATGCATCCATCTATCTATTTTCTGTATTGCTAGTCCTCACTAGGGTGAGACAGAGCCTATCCCAGCTGACTGGAAGGGAGGCATGATACACCCTGGACTGGTTGGCAACTCATCACAGCGCACATACAAACAAATCAGATCACACTCAAAATCACACCGTACTGTGAGAGCAAATTACAGTACTCTTCACTTACCTAGCGTGAGTGTGTTTGGAATCTGTGAGGAAGTTCATTGGCTCATTCGTCGACTAGTTAGCACATTCGTCTCACAGTTCAGAGGTTGGTTCAAATGTGGGCTTTGGCCTTCCTGTATGGGCTTTGCATGTTCTTGCTTTTTCTGCATTGTTTTCTCCAAGTGCTCAGGTTTCCTCTCACATTCTAAAACATGCATGGTAGGTTAGTTGAAGACACTAAAAAAAGTGTGTGTAGGTGTGAATCTGAGTGTGAATGACTGAAATAAATATTTCACACACCACCATTTTTATCACTAAACACATTCCAAATGTGCTATTGACATGAAATTTTCAGTAGATGTTGGAAAGAAACGCGTCAACCTCACAGTGCAGAGGTCGTGGGTTCGATCCCGGCTCCCTGTGTGGAGTTTGTATGTTATCCCCGTGCCTGCGTGGGTTTTCTCTGGGTACTCCAGTTTCCTCCCACATTCCAAAAACATGCAATTCAGCCTGATTGAACACTGCAAATTGTCCCTAGGTGTGAGTGTGAGCGCGGATGTTTGTTCGCCTTTGTGTGTCCTGTGATTGGCTGGTTCAGGATTTCCCCCGCCTACTGCCCGAAGACAGCTGGGACAAGCTCTAGCACCCGCCGCGACCCTTGTGAGGATAAAGCGGATCGGAAATTGGATGGGTGGATGGATGTTGGAAACAACCAAAGTAATGCATCCATGCAAAGAAAGCAGAACAAATAAGTCAGAAATTAAGTTGTGTGTAATAATGTGAAATGACACAAGGAAAAAGTATTAAACACATGGAGAAAGGGAAAACCAAGACAAAACGTAGAACTCATCAATAATCAAACAGCAACCCAGCCCCTTGTCCGTGCAAATGAATAACTATCAACTGTTTCAGTCCTAATTGATGGCCTATATAAAGGTCTTATTGCCAAGGTATGATTAAAGACATGTCTCATCATGGTCATGAGCAAAGAGCTGTCGCAAGACCAGTGCAAACTTATTGTTGCGAAGCATAAAATGGCAAATGCCACGGCCTGTATGCATGCTGGAAAAAAAACAAAAAAAAAATCTAATTTCATTGAAACTTTGCTGAACTGTTGGACAAGCCAGTTAATTACTGAGAGAATATAGTCTGGTCTGATGGGAGCAAAATTGAGCTGTTCAGATGCCATAATGCTCACCGCTTTTGGAAGAAAAATGGCACTGCACACCACCCTAAAAACACCATCCCAACGGTGAAATTCGGTGGTGGGAACATAATGGTGTGGGGCTGAGTTTCAACAAATAGTATTTCACATTATTGAAGGAAAGACAAATGGGAAAATGTACTGAGACATTCTAGATACAAAAAAAAAAAAAAACCTGCTACCATCTACGAGAATGATGAAAATGAAATGAGTGTGGACGTTTCTGCAGAATAAGGATCCAAAACATACTGCCAAGGAAACTCTCAACTGCTTTGAAAGAAAAAAAAAAGCTGCTAGAATGGCTCAGCCAAGCACTTGCCTTGAATCTAATTGATAATCTAGAGGCCAAAATCACACCAGAGCAATGAATGTGTCTCGTTTCTCAATCCGGGAGGTGTCTTGAAGCTGTCATTACAAACAAAGGCTTTTGTACAAAGTAATATATGTCAAGTGGTATATTCAATACTTTTTCCCTCTGTCATTTCACATTACACACAACTTAATTTCTGATCTTGTTTGTTCTGCATTTTTTGCATGGACGGATTAGTAAGGTTGTTCCCAACATCTGGTGAAAATCTCATGTCAAAAGCACCTTTAGTAATGTATTATGCGATTAAAAATGGTGACATGTTAAATACTTATTTCAGCTGTTGTATGTGCCCTGTGATTGATTGATGACTATAACCCGCTTCCCGCTTGAAGTCAACTGGGGTAGGGAGGGTCCAGTACACATGGGACACAAGTGAAGATAAGTGGTACAGAGAATGGTTCATGGATGAGAGGAAATACGTAGAGAAAACCCATTTAAGCGCAGGAGGAACATGCAAAAACTCGACACAAAAAGGTCAGAACAGAGCTTAGAACTGTGAAGCAGATGTAGCTACTGACTAATCTTGAAAGGCGCTTATAAATAAAATGTATTATTATTATTATTATTATATTATAATCAAAACATGTTTTGCATTACTGTGATTGCACTTAATGGTGGGTATATAATATGCCTAATTTTGCAACTAACCCTATTTACAAAGAAGACTTCAAGCCTGAGCATAGATTTGAATCCAGGATCTCTCAACTGAGAGGCAGTCGTAAAGACCAATTTGTCCCCGGGTTGTTGGGATTCTATATGTTTTTTTTTTTTTAAACATATGTATTGTTCAAATGTTGATTTGTGCTGAAAAGTGATATATATTTTCTTCACCTTCATATGATACACTTTAAGGTGAAAGGTAGCACACATTCCTCGAATGAAGCCCGAAGTCAAGCTCTCTTGATAAAGCCCAATTTCCAGTTATTTTTGGATGACAGATTTTGGTAAAACACTTTATTCATCTCATCAAACAGTAACACAAGTATTCACATGCTTTTGAGAGATGTGATGTATGCCTTTGACAGTTTTTTACATGAAAGATGTTGTATAACAAAGTGGCAGTGTAGACAAAAATGGTTTTATTCATTTTCTATCGTTGAAGTGGACATGTCTATTCCTGACAGATTCTCTTGGACTCAACGGAACATTCACCCAGACGGCCAATGCAGAATTTATACAATACATTCATTCATTCATTTTCCGATCCGCTTTATCCTCACAAGGGGGTGCTGGATCCCATCCCCGTCGTCTTCAGGCAGTAGGTGGGGGACACCCTGAACCGGTTTCCAGCCAATTGCAGGGACACAGAGACGAACAACCATCCACGCTCTCTCTCACACCTAGGGACAATTAGTGTTCAATCAGTGTGCCATGCATGTTTTTGAATGTGTGTGTGTGTGTGTGTGTGTGTGTGTGTGTGTGTGTGTGTGTGTGTGTGTGATGGAAAAGAAAAACAAAAGATTAGTGTGTCCGTGTGCACGTAATTAAAATAAATTTTTATGTTAGGATACTCAGTTTCACTTTCACAAAAAAAGTATTTAAAAAATGAAATCAAATAGCAGGTCATCTTTAACAAATGGTGGCACATGACCTGCATCATCGAAGTTGTTAGGGGTCAGCAGACTTCAATCTTTCTTTCTTATGATTATTCTCATTCAAACTTTGTTTCATGTACAATTCACCGACGGCACGGTCAGAGATGTTCGCTCGGACAGTTGAACAGACTCAGGAAGAGATTGTCTTTGCTGCCGGCAGGAGGCGCAGTTTTCTTTGAAGCCACTCCGTGTGCCCTTCTCAACTGACACCTGACCTCTGCAGCCTCTGCCGGCTTTTTATTGATCGTGTATGCAAATTACAAGTGATATATCAGAAAAACACTCCCTTCTTCATTTACATGTCACGCCTCTCAACCCAGTCCACCTACACGCCCCTCAGTAGACATTTTTAGACCAAGACACCTCCCTGTACAAACAATGGATACCTTGTTAATTCAATGGGTATATTTCGCACGAATTGAGACACTGTAACAAACTGAAGGACATCTTTTCGTGCTGCTCACCCGAAGTTGAACCTTCCTGTTTGTACTATCAGTTAACAAGGCCTCAGCTCAAGTTGGTCCTTTTTTCTGTGTGCTCTAATTGTGTACAAGCTGTGTGAACACACGCGTTCGAGGTCAATCAAACATACAACAAAATAAGCTGTGTGAACACACACGTTCGAGGTCAATCAAGCATACAACAAAATGAAACTTTTAAACATGATAACTTTGAGTTTGTCTATACTCTATCACACTGGCAAAGAATGGGAATCTGGAGAGCCAGGAGAAGCAATTTAAAATGATATACATATGTTCGATAGTTTCTGTACTCAACACGCTGCAAAAATGCACCCCATACCTCCTCTTCAGTTCTCTGCCATGGTAGGCAGTGATTTCGTTTTCACAAACTATTGTCTCTACTTTAGTTTTAGTTGTATTATTCAAATGTTGATTTGTGCTGAAAAGTGATATATATTTTCTTCACCTTCATATGATACACTTTAAGGTGAAAGGTAGCACACATTCCTCGAATGAAGCCCGAAGTCAAGCTCTCTTGATAAAGCCCAATTTCCAGTTATTTTTGGATGATAGATTTTGGTAAAACACTTTATTCATCTCATCAAACAGTAACACAAGTATTCACATGCTTTTGAGAGATGTGATGTATGCCTTTGACAGTTTTTTACATGAAAGATGTTGTATAACAAAGTGGCAGTGTAGACAAAAATGGTTTTATTCATTTTCTATCGTTGAAGTGGACATGTATATTCCTGACAGATTCTCTTGGACTCAACGGAACATTCACCCAGACGGCCAATGCAGAATTTATACAATACATTCATTCATTCATTTTCCGATCCGCTTTATCCTCACAAGGGGGTGCTGGATCCCATCCCCGTCGTCTTCAGGCAGTAGGTGGGGGACACCCTGAACCGGTTTCCAGCCAATTGCAGGGACACAGAGACGAACAACCATCCACGCTCACTCTC
>NW_017806072.1:1033916-1071693 GCF_001891065.2 Hippocampus comes
GGGGGGGAGTACCCGGAGAAAACCCACGTAGGCCCAGGGAGAACAAGCAAACTCCACGCAGGAAGGCCGGAGCTGGAATTGAATCCACGACCTCTGCACTGTGAGGTAGACACGCAAATCACTGGCCCACCGGCCGCCCTGATGAGTTACAATGTGCCTAAATTGTTTGTACTCAATGAGCACATTTTGGAGGGCCATCCAGAATTCAGCAGCATCACATATCAAAACCTCTGAGTACACTAATAAATAAATCCTTCAAACAAACTTTAACATAATGTTAAAGTCATTATGAATACATGATTAGTTTTGATAAAAGAAGACCGACATTGGAAAGTACCTTTGAAAACCTAAAATATAAATTTACTGCCCCCCAGTGGCAAGTTTGAAATAATAATGCCCTGAGAATGTGTTGTTTGTTTGAATTGAGAAGACTGCATTGCTGGAAACTACTGTATTGTCAAACTAAACTAATACATACATTTTTTGTCCTTGGATAAATTCAAAATTGCTTGCTTACTTCACAAAGTCCATAAAGGGAAAAATAGCAACGTGTCAGCGATGTAAAGTCCCTGAGACTTGTTCTATCAAGTGGAGTTAAAATTAAATTTTGTAGTTTGGCATAAAAGATAGTTGTCCACATGCTGTGATTTCAAGTTTAAATGTATGTATTATCAACACAATCTTAATATATAATGCAACAAAGCTACATACTGTATGAAAATGGATTCACAAATCTTTTTGGTTTTTCATGAAAAATGCAAATTTAACAGAGAATATATATATATATTCTATATGAATTAATCTTTCACTGTGATTGGCTGGCAAACAGCAGTGAACCCTCGCCTCTCGTTCAAAGTCACCCGTGATAAGCTCCAGCTGACCTCTGTTCTAAGCCTGTGCCCCAGAAGATGAAAACAGGCAGTCTAGAAAATAGAGGGGTTGTTGTTTTGACGCGGGTGAAACGGTGGATGACTGGTTAGCACATAGAGGTCAAGGGTTCAGATCCGGGCCTTGGTCTTTCTATGTGGAGTTTGCATGTTCTCCCCGTACCTGCGTGGGTTTTCTCTTTGTACTGTACTCCACTTTCCTCTCACATTCCAAAAACATGCATGGTAGGTTGATTGAACGCTCTAGGTGTGATTGTGAGTGTGAAAGGTTGTTTGTTTATATATGCCCTGTGATTGGCTGGCAACCAGTTCAGGGTGTACCCTGCTGACTGCCCGAAGATGGCTGGGAGAGCCTCCAGCACACCCGCGACCTTCCTGAGGATAAGCGGCTGGAATGATGGATGGATGGATGGATGGATGGAGAGAGAGAGAGAGAGAGAGAGAGAGAGAGAGAGAGAGAGAGAGAGAGAGAGAGAGAGAGAGAGATTACGTTACAACATGTTGGTTTAGAATTTTGATAGTCAACATGTTTAAACAGTTTAGTTGTCACTAAAAAACACGACGAAAACAGTATTTGTTATATAATGAATTGTAGGCTCAAGACCTGTCCCGCTGGTTACAGCTGGTGACTCTCAAGTGTTGTAAAAACAGACACCCTCTAACGGTATGTGATAGAATAACTCTGTAACTACGGGTCAGTTGCATTTAAGATCGACACGTTTACACTTCTAATTTTTAATAACTCTTTGGTTTTTGAAACAATTTTTACATACCATTTTATATGTTTTATTGAAGTCATTAAGTACAGTTAAAAGTTAGATTGTGAAGCCCGTACAGAAAATGGTAGATGAATGGTTTATGGATCTGCATATAAACTGCAGAACTATAAAATGTTAGGATTTTGATAGGGGAAAAAAGGCAACAATAGAATGTGGGTTCAAGAAATTCTGGCGGGCGTTGGCTGCTTGGGTTGCCGAACTGGTCCAACGTTGTACTTATGTTCTTTTGTTAAAACAATAGATGAAAAGAAGCGCAGTTTCAGGAATAAATGTGTTTTTTTTAAACCCACGTTTTACTTTCGTGCGTTGTGTAAAATGTGGCTGTCTGTATGCAAATCCAGTGCGCAGGACGGATCCGAGAGAACGCCTTAGAAAACTGACGTGGGTTTGCCAAATCACTTCTCTGCTTTGGAATGACGTCCAACCGGGACTTTGCAGTTATATTTAGAGCCTATATATAGTGGAGTCGCCCCCTAGACGTTGTTGACTGCAGCTGGGCAGCAGCACCGGGCAGCTTGTTCTGAAACGCACACTACGTGAACAACGTATTTACTTTACTTTGTACGTGCACAAATAGGCAAACATAAGTCTGCCCTTTTTAACAATAAGCAGGAAAATATTTCAAACAACTAAACCATTATTTTACAGGAGGGGTAATAAACGATGTCACGTGTCTCTTGTTTTACATTAAACATAACTAAATACAGGCAGTTTTAAGTTAAACGTCATTATATTCGTTTTACTGCGGTAGAGGGGTACTAAAGTGCTGTTCGCCGTGTGGACTAAAGTGGACCAGTCACGAGCGATGCTTTGTGGGTAAAGTGCGTCCCGGTATCCGCCCATATTCGCCAAAAGGAGGCCAACCTGAGCAGCTAGGCCGGCCGACGCTGGAACAAATGGAAAGTTCAATCGATTAGTTTGCTCACTTGTTTTTGCCCGTTCCCGCTTCCTTCTGACACCAAGTAGACAGGTTTCATGCGGACCTTTCTTCGTGGACCAGGCAATGCAGACATCGTGTGAAACGAGAGGACGATCAGCTTGACTCATTTTGTCGCCACTTCAGACACGGAACTCCGTTCGTTTAAAGGTAACAGAAATGGGGACCAGACATATAAATAGCTTCTTTTACGTTTTTTGACACGTGATATCCACAATCCTAACCGGTCGTTCAATGTGTAAATAATGTTATCTTTATGTAGTGTTGTTGGTGAAGTGGATTCTCGTTTCATTGAAAATGCAAACTACGCCCAGTTGTGAACCTAATGTCGGCCTGCGATGCAGCCCTTTAGGCTAGCCTGTCAATGGCGGCTTCAAACTTTGCACAATTTCCCCCTTTTAAACTCAATGAATGATACTGATTTCCGAGCATACCAGGCGTAGACTGTTGCTTTGACGACGTGTTTTCGGCCACGACTCTGCAAACGAGCGTCATTGAAGTTTTAAGGTCGCGGGTTAGCTCCAAAGATAGCCTAGCTCTTAGCACACTGTAGCCTGGTTGTTCACTGGGTTCGGAGGTTTTCAACCCACCAACCTGGCAACCTTGCAGTCTCCCACTGCACGTTTAAGGTCGAATTCCTGTGGACTTTCGAAACCTAATTTGGGTTGCAAGTTTGAGCTTTGACGCGGCATCTACGTTATACTCAAAGAGGTGAGCCCAGTTAGTCATAATTAGTCGGACACTCAAATTCAATGAAAGTAAATAATGTTGAGAGAATTGACAAGATCGTCAGAGGGGCGTTACTTTAACAATATGCCGATATGACTATATTGTTCAATGCTTTGTGAGCCCTGAATGTAAAGTCTTCCATATGGTGGCTGGAGTGTTTGCAATTTTTCAATACTAATTGATATTTTATACAATACGTCATTATTCATATAGGGCTTTCACAGCAGCTGTAACAAAGCGCTTTACAGGACAGTTAACATAAAATAACAAAATAATATAACACAACACAACATAAAACATGGACAGTCATGCAATCGTAACCACTTTTCCTGCCTACGCCTTGTTGCTTGAAGCAGTTATAGATGAAAGAGGAAAGAATTTGTTTATACCAGACAATAAAATCCCAGAAGGCATCACAACAAACACTATTTGGTGTTGTTTTTATCTCTACACCGGCTGTCACTCGTGTGGAGGAAGGATACACATTACAATACTGTGCAATGCAATGAATTTACTTTGTATTTCTTTGTCAGTACATCTTGTAAGATGATTGTGGTTGCTGCTAAATGCTTATGTTTAGCCATAAAATGTGAACTTAATGTTGGTGTTTTTCTCAAGGCATGGGTTAAAAATGGAACCAAATTTACAAAAATGCATTGCCATAATGTTGACACATAGGTAGAGAGAACATAGATCAGCGGTCGGCAACCTTTGACACCGAAAGAGCCATTTGAACCCGGTTTCCACGGAAAAGAAAACACTGGGAGCCGCACATCTAAAATGAAAAAAAAAAAACTTCTACTACTTTACCGCAGCATGTTTCTTATGAAATCCACGTGCTACAGAGAAAATTACATTTTATTCATTTAATGAACACATTTTGAACATTTTGAATTCTTGAAAAATAATAACAATGAATTTCTCTTTCAAATAAATTAAAAAGCTGAATTTAAATTGTCCATGTAGCAAACGAAAGCAGAAAAATGCCATGAGGCGTCATCCTTATATCCATTTATCTTATCTAAAATGAAGATAACACTGTATATATTGCTTTTTCTTACCTTTACACTTTGTATAAACAACTATAGTGTGGTTATGTCTTATGAAGTGCTACGGAGAAAATTAAATTTTACCGATGTAATGAACACATTTTGAATTCTTGAATGATTCTTTCATATATTCTCCATCTGTGAACGGTTTCCCATGCCTGCCTATTTACTGAGCGGCCACAAAGCTTGCATATGTAATTGAATTTGCAGACTTCACCCACTTCTTGAATTGATTTTTCGTCCGGTCAGCCTTCTGCATCAGTTCCGAAACAGCTTTTTCCCTCTCTTCTCCCTCTGGATATTTTTCAGCAAAGGCTCTGTGTGTATTGTTAAAATGTCTTGCAACATTTGACCCTTTATTGTTAGCCAGTTTTTCTCCACAAATTAGAGAAAACAAGAATGGCTAGTGTGTTCGGAAAACAAACATTTGTACATGTCATGAACAATGAATGGTCAGTAAAAATCTATTTTGAGCGACGAAAAAAAATAATCAAATAATTTAATTAATATTTTAATATTTCAAGATCACAATAATCTTCAAATTTAGAACTAAAATAATATAAAAACTAACACAAATAAAACACACTTCAATTAAATACAAAAAAAAAATTTTTAGTAATTTATTTTCCCAAGCCAATCAGAGCCGCATTATAAGGATGAAAGAGCCGCATGAGGCTCCGGAGCCGCGGGATGCCGACTGATGACATAGATGAACACAAAAGGGCTGAAGTTATTACGACAAACAGGAATGACAAAGCACCATGTCAATTAATTCGTGAGTCCCCGCGAAGATGACTTCACTGTGGCAAAGTTTGCAAATACTGTTCTACATAAAGTGAAAAGTAAGCATGGTGTTAAGTTATGCTTACAGGAATGTTTTTTTTTTCTTGTGACAAAGGCTAACATGAACTAATTTCCTGAAAATAATGACATACCTTCTCCATTATCCAGCCTGACTTTCCCCAGAAAACATACAGCTTCAATGCAGTGCACAAATATCACCACATTCAGCAATATTATTATTGGTGTTTATTCACAGTGCAATTCAGGAAACTTCAAATGCCTTGATTATCTATGCAGGGGATAGCTAAAAGAACTTAGGGTTCTGATGATATGCTGTTCTTTGTTGCCCCAGGTGAATCATGACAGAATATAAGCTGGTTGTGGTGGGAGCTGGTGGCGTGGGCAAGAGTGCACTTACCATTCAACTCATCCAGAATCACTTTGTAGATGAATATGACCCCACCATTGAGGTATGTGGATATGCATGAATATATATGAATGTTCAGTGTGTAAATATATATGAATTTTTGTTGCAGCCCTCTCCACATTGTGTGTATTTTGGTGGTGGTGGTGGGGGAAGTGGGGGTGGAGCAATGATAATATCCTCTGTAAAAGTAGTTCTGACACGTTCTTCAAGTTTAAGTGTTAAAGACACCAAGCAGGTTTTGAATGTCCTTGTGACTCCCTGCTGGCTTTCATGAAGGCTGAGCCTATTTAGATAGTTCACTCTCATTATGACGCGAGTAAATTATTGATGTTATGTAAGGATTAGCTGTGCCCATTTAATATGATCACTGCTGACTCAGATGCACTCACTGAATAATTATTTTTTTTTGTGTGGGTGTGTGCTTGTGCATCAACTTTGAGTGCCTTCAAAAGAAAGTCCTGACTTTCTGTCAAAACACCAATACAGATATATACATTTATTTTTACTAGATTGTATTGCTCAGTTTACCTTTGTTACTTCTTTCCTGTTTTTTCTCTCTCTCTCTCTCTCTCTCTCTCTGTCTCTCTCTCTGTCTCTCTCTATGTATGTATGTATGTGTGTGATGTATGTATGTATGTATGTATGTATGTATGTATGTATGTATGTATGTATGTATGTATGTATGTATGTATGTATGTATGTATGTATGTATGTATGTATGTATGTATGTATGTGTGTGTGTGTGTGTGTGTGTGTATGTATGTATGTGTATATATATATCTCCTCATCCTCGTCTCACCCCTCGGGTGGTGTCCAGACCTGAATCCAATCAAAAGATCTGAAGACTACTGCTCACAAATGCTCTCTATCTAACCAGGGGGTCGGCAACATGTGGCTCCAGAGCCACATGCGTCTCTTTAGCGCCATCTAGTGGCTCCCTGGAGCTTTATAAAAATGTTTGAAAATGGAAAAGATGTGGTTGGTTTTTTAAAATGTACACTTTATTTATGCTTTTAACAGTCTCGACAAACACAGACACGTCTGCGTCCGACTCCGTGCCTTCTCTCCTCTCGTTCGACTCGAGAGGCGTACAAAGACAGCCTCCGAAAAGTGGAAATTATTGATCACTTCAATGACACTAAGAAAAGCGAAAATAATGCACCACACCAAAACAGAAAATCAAGCGAGGATATCACAAAATAAATTCTTTGGGGGCGTTTGTGAACACACAACAAAGGAATGAATAACACAAACAATTCTGAGATAGTCCAGCCTCCTACATACATACAGCATGTGTTTCCGTCATTGTAAGTTTTATAGAAGGCTTTTATTTTTTTGCGGCTCCAAACATATTTGTTTTTTGGGTTTTTTTGTCCTTTTTTTGGGATCCCTGATCTAAGCTCAATGAGCTGGAGCTGTTTTATGAGGACGAATGGCCAAAAATTTCAGGCTGTAAATTAATATGCTATATACTTTACAGAAGAAACAAAATTACCAATAAGGGTACTGTTTAAATACAGGTTTCATAAGCTGTATCGTTAAGAGTAGGAGTAGTAGTATTCTTAAAATTTTAGCGATGCCCACCCTCAATCATTGGCCATTAAAAATGAAATCTTGCATGCTAGTCAGATTTCCAACTATTTGGTTGTCTTGTGAAGCTTCTATGAATCCCATCTGGTGGCCTTCATCTCTTTCAGGACTCTTACAGAAAGCAAGTAGTGATTGATGGGGAGACGTGTTTACTGGACATCCTGGATACTGCAGGTCAGGAGGAGTACAGCGCCATGAGAGATCAGTATATGAGGACAGGGGAGGGCTTCCTCTGTGTCTTTGCCATCAACAACACCAAGTCCTTTGAGGACATTCACCACTACAGGTGAGTTAAGTAGTGGCCTCACTCGAAAGGTTGTCCTTTGAAGAGGACATTTTATGGAAAATTGACTTCATCTATTACTGTATATAGCACCCACCACGCGTTCTCTCCCAATCGTCCCATTTTGTCCATTGCCGCCCCCATTTCAGGAGTCCGTGAAAATCGTGTAAAAATGTCATTCACGCTCTTACATCAAACCTTGTTAAAATTGTTTTTAGAACTGGGGAAAACACATTGGTTCACGGGCCCTCAGTGGGAAAAGCTTGTACTGAATAAAAGTCTCTCGCTGTCAATGTCCAGAGAACAAATCAAGCGGGTGAAGGACTCTGAGGATGTCCCCATGGTGCTGGTGGGCAACAAGTGTGACCTCCCGTCCCGGACTGTGGACACTAAACAGGCTCAGGACTTAGCACGGAGCTATGGCATTCCCTTCATTGAGACCTCAGCCAAAACCAGACAGGTATAAGTCCAAACACACGCGCATGTCCGCACACAAACCTTTTCAGTGCATTTTATCCTAACCTACTGTAGTTTTCGACATGTTTTCACATATATGGTCCTCCTCACATAGCTATTTTTCACAAGTTTGTGTTGTTACATTAGCAACATTGCTTTTATAATGCTGTTTAAAAGTATTTCCCACTTTCCTGATTTTTGTTTTTTCTCTTTCTCCACATTTGTCACACTTAAAATGTTTGATTACCATACCAATATTTTACAAAGACAACTCAAGCAAATATAAAATGCAGTATTTTTCATTGTTCCACTAAACTACAGCAAGTTGTCCAGGTCCTGAAATAGTAAGTCATGCCAGACCATCATGAGCGTTGGCCTTTTTTTCCCCCCAATACTGTTATATTTATATTACATGAAAAATGATGTGGTTACTTTTTCTCATGGGGCCTTTTCCCTCCTCAATGAAAAAAAAAATCACATTTTATATTTACTTGGTTGTCTTTATGCGGTGCTAATAATGGCTTGATGATTTGAAACAAGTGTGAAAAATCAAGAAAACTGGTCACTTTTTCGAAATAACGTTTCAGTGTTCTGGTTGAGTTAAAAGTTTGGTTGTCAGGGTATATATACTAATGCCATGCTACGTTGTGATGAATATATGAGATTACTGCTGAGCCACATGCAAAGTGGCCTGTTTCTTAAATCATAAACAACTGTCCCCATGGCCAATGTCAGTAATTCGTCTTTGATGAGGATCAGGGAAATTAATTGTAGTTATGCGACTGGGTGTCTCATTGGTTTCATCAGAATAAGTATGCATCGTGATTGGTGACTAAGTGGCTGAAGGAGTGAGCCACTTCCTTGCTTGACCTCTATAGTTCTCTTATGGTGAAATCAACACAATGATTTCATTCTCACATTAGACTCCTGTTACTAACCCACTCCCCCGTCACCAACCTTTTGCCCCGCAAATCCTTTTTCCTCGATAAGGTGCTGCTGTTTCATTCAACTTTCGATGCCTCTGGCCAGCGCCTGCTTTGCCTGGGGTTGGTTTCCTTGTGGAGATGGCTGGAACAGTGAATTTCCCTTAGCCATCTAGCATCAGGAGACTGAATGAACTATGTTCTGCCTTTTGAACGAAGTTCTCAACTTGAATAATGAAAACCTCGATGCGCTGTATGATACAAATATTCAGTGTATTTTCACATACTAAATGATGCATTGTGGGGCGAAAACTGATAGTGGGTTATAGAGACTAAAATTGATGATTAACCCCAACCAGAAAGAGGTAAGTTTTTACAATAACTCACATTGAACTTGAGTTGCCTGCTGGTGTAACCACCTGAAGCCACTGGCCTGCTTTGCACCTTCTGTGTCTATACACTGTATAAAGCTGTACAACGTGCCCTCCTTTGTATTGGTCACTACTGAGGGAAGTTGTGTCTCATGCTGCAGAGAGTGGAAGATGCCTTTTACACTCTGGTACGGGAGATCAGGCAGTATCGCCTCAATAAGCTCAGCAAGGAAGAAAAGACGCCGCGCTGTGTCAAGCTTAAAAAGTGTGTTGTGATGTGAATGGGGTAAGTGTCAGCAGCCTCCCCCTCCCACCAGCTCTTCTGTGTTTGTACGTTCAAACTGGATTGTGGAGACTAAGGCAAAGTGGTGTTGGATTCTCCATGTTAACATGCAGATTCCTGCTGGGGCTGTGGTGAGGTGCTCATAGGCGCCTATGGATGATTTCTGTCTGTGTCTCTGTGTCATGGCTTAATGTAATCCAAAATTGGTGTCACTCTGACTTGGTATCGTTGAATTTTCTTCTTTCACGCTTGTATACGTTTGGTCCAATCTGGGGCACATTGGTTTTTCACTTATTTTCACACTCTTACCGGCCATCACCCATGACATGAGGTACATGTGCACAATCTAATGTATTATCAAACCACAATACATCCATCCATGTTCTACTACTTATCTTGTTCGCTGTCACGGGTAACTTTTTGCGAGGAGGGGGAGGGATACTCCTGCAACTGGTAACCAGTTAATCACAGCACACGTATAGGTTAACAACCATTTACTCTCACATTCCTGCTTCTGGGTGATTTAAAGTCTTCGACTTTCATGTTTACATGTTTTAGGATTGTGAGGGCAAACTGGTGGACCCTGAGAAATTGCAGACAATGGAACACATGCAAAAGGGCAGAGCAAAGAGTTGAACTGAGAGCCTTCTGTGAGGCAGATGTGCTTGCCACGTGCTCTGTTCTGCATCAAAGAAAAAAATTGCACTGATGGCTCAAAAGTGAGCTTTTTTTGTTATTTTTTAATTTCAAAGGCATAATATTTTACACACTTCTTGTATTGGCTCTTTTAGGTTGTTCGGATGTACCTAATTTTGACGCTGGTGATTTGAGGGTAATTAGGGTTGATTATAACAGTAATCCAATAATCTGTCAGTTATTTTTTTCAGTTAATGAAAGAATCACATCAAGGAAATACATATTTATCTTATGATTTATATTATAAATATTTCCATCCACTTATTCAAGAACAGCACATGAATTCAAATTGGCAGTGTGCAAACAGGTTTCTGTATGAAAATAACAGAGCTCTTAAAAGAATATATTATGAATAAAAAAAAAAAAACTTTGCAGAGCAATCAGGTGGCAAGTCAACACCAACTGATTGCTGTGCAGAACGACTGTTGACTACTGTTTGACCACACAAAGCGAGGCAAAAATAGAGGGAGCCCTCACCAAAACTGTAAAACTGACAAAGCCTATTGGATTAAAGGTGAAATATCTTCAACAAGAACAATCCAATTTCCCTGACTTATCCTTTGTGCATTACCACAACCTGGACGACCGAGAATCTACACAGATAAGTCAACCTCTTAAATATACTAGTATTAATGTCAAAAAAAAAAAAAAATTGATTTCTATGCCCGGTTATACTGAAGACAACAGCCATTCGGCTGATTCCTAACACTAATTACACACGTATATTTGAATACAATGCATTGTAATTAGCTTGCGCCGTTGAAGTGTTTAAGGTATGTGCAAACTGAAAATAAACTCGTGATAGTACGTTCAACTTTTATGAAACTTTGCAGCTTGTATCAGCATTTCAGACATGTTTAAGTAGATACAGAGAATTCAAGCTGGAACTAAAAAAATATTTCCATGAAAATTAAGAGGAATGCAATCTTTTAGCACACTGTAACATAGTGTTAGAAAACATTTGCATAACCTCCATATTCACTTTCAACATGACATTGCTGTTTTCAACGTTGCATCAAACACATCACTTTTGATTGCAAAGGCGAATGAAATTGTTAGCCGCTAACTCTACCAATAGGTGCATAGTTGAATGCCCCTCTTTCAGAATATTTCCGTGAAAGGCAGGATTTGCATCACATTGCTCGTCACTATTCTGAGTGAAATGTATGCAACCTATTATTTGGGCTCTGTCACCCGCACTTGCTAGGTGTGTGCATCTCTCCAATCAAAGGCAATTCGATGCATATCCGGATACATCCAAGGACTAATTTATTAGTTCGTGGACCGATCCACTCACATCTTTTAAATCAAAAATGGTGTTCCGAATCAAATGGGTTTTTGTCATACCCCTACCGACTAGCCATGATACCCTAGCCCTTGTGTTTGGATCACCGATGACCTGGATTACCACTACTGTGCATGTGCATCAAGGACAGGCAATCAATCATTTTATTTATCCCTGAAGGGCAATTAAAAGGCACAGAGAGTTACAGTCTCAAATAAATAAATCCCTAAAGGACATCAATACGCATAAAATCCAAACATAACATGTTTAAAACACTGGGATGACGCCATGCTGGAGAAGGGAGCGATTGGAGTTGCGCAGAGGAATCACTGGAACAAATGTGGACTTCCTTCTTTGAGTCCTACCACCCACACGCCACGGCCTGCGCCCCAGTTGCGGCCCCTCAAACAGAACATGAGTAGGGTCTCTAAAAATCTTATGGGCAACTTTCATGGCCTGTTGGCCACACAGGGCAGGAAGAGATCTGGCCAGTCACACATTTGTTACTCTGTGATTGGCTTTCTACAGAGGCAGAGTACAACCAACAAACACTTGAAAAGGAAAGAATCCTCTCAATGAAGGAATGATAGAATGTCACCATAAGGTTTTTGCTGACATCAAATGTCCTTAATTTCCATCCATCCGTTGTCCGAGCTGCTTATGCTTACGAGGTTTGCAGGCATGATGGAGCCTATCCCGGCTGTCATCGGAGAGAACCCTGAAGTGATTGCTAGCCAGTCACAGTTGTGACCATTCTGCCTTTTAAAATAATTGATTGATTTAAAAAGAAACTTTTTTTTTTTTTTTTAAGCGCTTCCGTTTTCCAAACTTGTTACCTACCCATTTGTTGTGTTTACGTGATATGAGGCGATCACACATTTGCTTTACAGTATGTGGCTTCTCGTCATAATGGCCACCTAAGGGAAACAATAACTACAGTGCGGCCCATGACAACGAGTTTGACACCCCTGCTTGGCTAGTGACCAATTCAGGGTGTACCCTGCTTCTCGACCCACGTCAGCAGGGATAGGCTCCAGCACACCTAGTAAGGATAGCTGTATGGCTGGACGGATGGACAGACAGACCTTGTTTTATGAACATTGCAAGCAATGCTCAAGGGCTTAATGCAAAACCCCATTGACAGGCTAACGGCAACAACACCCAAGTATCGGTACTTGGGTTGCGCCAAATAAGTATTCACACAAAAACACTGGCGACATACACAGACAGATAATGAAACAATACTCGTTGGCATATTTTCTTCCTACCCTGTGAAAAACGAGTTTAGTCGTGACTTTGTTATTGTAGTCTTTCTTCTGATGAAGTTGTGCTCTTTTACTTTCATGCACCACAATCCCCCTCAGAGGCCAAGGCTCACACACTCCAATACAACGCACACAACAGGGACAGCACTGGTTGAGGGACTGATGTAATAATAGCGTGATGCAACAAATCGATGACGAAATGTATTGCCAATACTTTGAATTATCAATTTTTTTTCACTTTTATTGGTTGATATTGATCTCACTTTGAATATCGTATGAAAAATTGTAATTAATTCCATTCATATGTATCATAAAAGCCACAGTTGGTTCTATTACAGAGCGCAAGGCCACCGCATTCCGCATCTTCTGGCTAAGATACTAGTGTGAAAGTCTGTCAATGCGGTGAAATCATAAGTTGGGACTCATCAGCCAACCTGAGTGATTCATGGAGATCACGCTGAATATGGGACTCAATTGTTGGCTGAGATCTTTCCTGAAGGGAGATGTGTGTTGCGGCTGTGATGAGAAGTTGGCACACGTTTTGTGAGTGGAGGTTAAAGAGCATTAGTTTTTTTTTTTTTTGTTACTTTGCTGACACAAATTCCTCTTGGTAATGCACTCTTTTTTTTTTTCTCCTCCTGTCAACCTGAAGACACTGCAAAATTTTACATTATTCGCACTGTTCTCACTGAAAAGTAGCTGCATTTACACCTAACCTGTTCATTCTCTCCTAGTCATAGTGCAGCCTATCATTGAAAAGCGACATTTTCTGTCCACAGTCTACTCCCAAGAAGTTAGGGATATATTTGACTTTCAGGGGAAATTTCAGGATGAAGTTAAAATTAACTAATGCTTACAGGTGAATTTAATTTGACCGTCCCTAAACTATTGAATGCACATGTCCGTCCGTTCTGTTTAAGTGCAACTTGGTCTTCTCTCACAAGGAACCGGAGCAGATGTTTGATCCAATACAATTTCCTGGTTCATTTGGAATTGGTGCGGTTCACATGTTGACACGAGACGAAGACGCCGCCTAACGACTGATCACCAACAACACTTCGCCCATTGCGATTCTTCAAGCTGGGTGTTGTCAGACGGAAGCGGCCACTGAGCTGAGTGTGCCAGCGGCAGCTTGCAACAAAAACAGAGAGTGGAAAAGTCACAGTAAAGCATAGGAGTGGATGTCCTTGAATGTTTATTGGTCGGTTTTGTGGTGAATTTTGCTCTTCGGCTCCTTGGTACCTAACCAAAAAAGGTGGACATCAATATTCAAAAGGTCAGAAATCAAATAAATTTAACCAGCAAAGGTCATAGTGGGTGTTAGGTTAATCCTGAAATTTCACCGAAAGCCGAATATCCCCAATTTTTTGGTAAGAAGCAGACCCACATCCACAAGAATTGCAGTCATTTAACGCAGACTCACATTTTATTTCTTTGAAAGTAACTGCAGCTACTTTTTTGTGATATCAGAGAGGCAACGGTTGACGTTTCCCTCTGACCATCAGCAAAAATAAAATGGACCTTTGAAATGTGTCTGTGTGACATAGCACTGTTGTAACCTTCTTTGCATTGTTCTTGCAGGGAGTCGACGATGCCTTTTACACGTTAGTACGAGAAATCCGCAAGCATAAGGAGAAGATGAGCAAGGAGGGCAAGAAGAAGAAAAAGAAGTCCAAGACAAAGTGCATACTCATGTGAATAATCAGTCCTTTTGCAGATAGACTAAAAAAGAAACTATGTTGAACAAAAAAGTAATACATTTTGTACATCACACTAAATTATTAGCCTCTTTCTCAATACCACCTCTTGCTGTAACCAATACTAAAGCTGACCTACTTTGTCTGCCTTCTTATTCTTTGCTACATAGACACCAATAAGCTTCCTTTCCTGTTTAGTGCCAGTTACTCACACAAAATTGGTTTGATTTTTATGGATGATGTTGATTTAACCCCCCCCCCACCCCCCCTTAAGATGTTGGTAAACTGCATCAAAGGACATGCCCGTCAACCGTTCCCATAATTATTTAGTCCTTTTGGCGAAAGGTTGTGTCATGGCATGCCAAAGAATGACTATTCATCCCTCAATTGTGCTAATGTCACTGAAATGTATGCATGAAATCCTTTACTAGTCTTCAAATGTTCTAACAACTTTAAATAGCTATTAACAATTTGTATCTTGTGGGGTTTGACCTCTTCAACTACGTTGTTGGGTTTTTTTTGTTTTTTGTTTTTTTTTTTTTGCATGCATTTTGTCTCGGATGACAATGCATATAAAGGTTGATTCGGTGGACAGCAGACCAGAGTCAACATGAGTCTAGTTGATCAAGTCTTCAGTAATGTTTTGTTTTGTCTTTTGACTAATTATACTGTACGATCCTCTCTAGACCTGTCCTAAATTGGCCGGGTTTTATGCGTCCACAAAAGTAACACCTTGTTTCATATGTGCTATTGTCAATACTTTAAAGGTCTTAACTGTAGGATTATATCCCTTCTTAATCTTTTTTTTTTTCTTTTTTTTTTTACATGCAGTAAAAGGCAGACATTGAAATGTGTAGGACAACATTTTTAAACATGAGCCCCTCATTATTTTTAGGTAAAATGAGATTTTGCATTCCCCAATATATGCTCGTCTAAGACCCTCAAGCTTTGAAGTGAAATTAAAAGCAACCAGGCAGTGTTGTGGTTGCGGGCAGTATAATGCAGCTTTTTTAATGTGCTGAGTCCCATTTTGCTTAATAGATTTTGTTTTCAGGTTTTCCACTTAAGAATTTAATCCCCCTCAAACTTTGCAATGATTTCAGATCATTTGGACATAAATCATCCCAAAAACTAATTGCTCACTTTCGGTGGCAAAGTTGTGTTATGTATTGATGTCCCTAATGCTTACATGAGGCTCAGTTGCCATAAAATTACCCTCTCCCAGGCAGTATTGTTTGACGAAGAAAAAAAAATCCAAGCTTCTCTTGTGGGTCAGCTTTTATTTAAGCCTTTCCATGTTTTTTTCTCCCTCCCCCCTTAGTTTTAGAGATGAATCTGCTCTCCGTGTTTCTATCAGATGCTGTCTAGATGGAAGGGAGAGCCAAGACAGGGCTCGATTGCAAAGTCCTGACTCAGAACATGCACAGGTGACTGTTTGAACATTTCAGAATTTCAATGAGAGATTTTTTTTCTCTCATAATTTCTTTGATTCAATCAATCTTGTTGAAAGACTTTCGCAGTCAGTGGTTTGCCGATTGAGTTTGCTCACAGAAAAAGTTTTCTTGTTGAAAGACTTTCGCAGTCAGTGGTTTGCCGGTTAAGTTAGTGGCCCATTATGTTAGCCAACATGGCTCAGGCCACTCGGGGTGTCGCTGCACCCGTTAACAGTTCCGACCACTGGGGGTCAGTCTAGGCATTTTGAAGGGTGTTGAAAGGTTGTCTAACCAAACCTGTTTGTTTTGTTTTGATTGCGTGCCAACAGCTGATTTTATTTCTCACGGGAATCACTTAAACCTTGATCATATGTTAACAACGTTTGTATAGTTGTGATACAGAAAGTTGCATATTTTGTAAATTGGTGTGTGTCTTGCAGAATGTTGCTTTAATGGACTTTCTCTGCGCTTGGTGTGTGACTAGTGTATCTGTGTCCAGGGTTAGGGGAGTGAATGAATGGCCACTTTGCAACATGTTGAGTGGTGATCTGATCTTAAATGCGTCTATTTTTTTGCCATGAATCTCACCACTCCTATTTAATGTGTATTAAAGAACATCAAAAGGAAGCTGACTCAGTATTTTTTTTTTGAAAGATTTTGAATTATACAGTATAATTACTTACCTGCAGGCAATAGACCAGCTTGCTTTAATTGAAAGGGAAATAAACATTTGTGTCAAGTACCCAAGTGTCATTTCAACTCGAAATTAACTCAATTTCTCCAAGAAAGTTGTTTTTAAAAGGTAATTTAATTTGCCATTGGCTCCTCATTCATTAGCTGGTGACTGAATAACGCATAAAATAAATACTCAAGAGTACTACAGTATACAGTACAGTATCGTATTGCCAAATGCGGGGCTGAGCTCATTTTGTACTACCGCGTTTGGCCAGCAGGTGCCAATGTTTATGCAGTCCAAGACAAGTGGAAACACCAAAATGAAAACAAACAAAATAAAAGCCTAATCGCAATTAAAACAGCTTCATTCAAAGTCCGATGGTGCACTTGTTATACCCACACCGTCATGCCCAGCACTGTAAAAATAGATTTCATGTTCTGATAGGAGCAAAAGGGGTGGGACACACTTTATACGCCATCAGTCTTGACAGCAGCGACCGATTGTGGGAGGAAGCGAACCCGACACGGCAAGACTCGAGCTCTGAACCGAGCCATCATCCTACCTCAACTTTGCGATGCGACAGTATTGCCATCCCCACCAAGGTTTCCCACTTTAATAAAGACGAGACAAGATGCCTAATCTAGTATTGCTGCCTATAAATCATGAATGTCCTGTATAGTTGGTTAACAATTCTTCCCCACTAATATGTGTACATGGGTAGATACAAAGGCACATAGATCGGATATTACCTAAATGAACCAAAAAAAGTGATTTCATGCATACGTCTCACCCGTGGGTTGGCTTTCCGCACATGCACACAGCAGTGTTGTCATTTGTGAATATATCCGAATCGTTTGAATGAATGCGATTTACTGGATCACTCCAAAAAATTATGCTTTGATTTCTAAGTGCATATAAGGTTAACCGCAGCCACAAGGAACCGAAACGTAACTCACTTGTGAATCTTGGACAAACGACCAGAGACGGGCATTCCATCCATGGGACGGAACATTTTGGGGACGGAGGACGAGAAGTGTATGATTTAGCAAGGACGTGGTATGTGGTGTCGTTAGACAAAATAACAAGGCCAGAGTGTAGCCAAACACTGTATGCTATTTTCTTAACAGACTATTTCATCTCAACAGTATTTATATAGCAACACTGCTACCTAGTGTACAATTAGAGAACATAAAGTACCTACGGACATCCATCTCACAATCAATCCAGCAGGTGAAGAAACCTGGCTGAGTTGTATGTCTCGCGGTACCCACCCACCATACTGATGACTAGGTTTTCTAAAAGTAAAGTTTTTTTGGTTATTTTATTTTACCATAGTAGCTATTTTTGTGTTGTGAAATTCTACTGTAGAGTTGCTTATCACTAAAACATTAAAAAATATAAAGTAACAGTGACTTCATTTTCTTTTGATTGATGGCCAGTCTTATCTGTACCAGACAATCACAGCGTTACTGAAAATAAGGTTCGGTAGGCAGGCGTTTGGCATTGCGTAATGTTGCAAGACATGTGTTTTGTATTTTATGAATGACACGTCTCTCTCATGAAGTGACATAAGATTTGTAGTGAGCGCCTCTATGAAGCGGAAAACACCTTAAAATCCCTAATACTTGCGCGATCATTATATTTCAGAGGTTGATGTGAGCATTAAGTAAAGATGTCAACATAAATTTTGGTGGCCATCATTCACAGTTTTGGCACATTAGGCGACTTTAGATTCCTATTTTACGGGTTCAGACTGCCAACTTGCATCACTGTATGGCAAACTGCAGCGTCGACGTACTCAAGAAGGTGTCTTTGAATATGTAATGTCAATGTTGTCTGTGATAATGCTTGCGGTTGTCGCAAAAGGTGTTAGTTAGTCAAGATAGATGAGCAGTGCCGCACGAATTTTTGGGGGGCATTTTGTTGACATGCAAATGTTCACACGAGTTGACTTTCTATGACAGTCTCGATTGAATTGTCTTTCCAGCGAGGACAAACACGGTGTACTAGTACATTACCATTCATTAACCTTAAGATGGACATCAAGCATAGCGAATAAATGCTCAAAAGGGTTTCCATAGTAGCCACCTTTTTTACCAGTGCCAGTGACAGTCACCACCTGAATTGTGAAGTTCTGCTCCCCATGACGGAGGCAGCAAGAATTCAGGATGCACCTTCAGATCCTTCTTTGATGTGTATTATTTGCATCTCCAAGTACCAAGGTGAACAGCGTTGCCATGGTGACCGCAGACCCCTCTACTTTAGCCCTAGTATTTAGCTCACATTTATTGGCTTGGCTTCTGACCATGTCTTTGTCAGATAACCAATACACCTAGACATTCATATTCTGTCGCCAATCCACGCCTATACCTATGATCAGTCTCCACAGGGATTTGTTATTTTTACAAATCATCAACCAATCTCAAGTGTTCAAGATGGCTTGCTCTGTTTGCAGTGAAAGGCAATTTGTATTTTGGTTTTCTGAAAAGTGATGCTTTTGGGGATGTGAGGATTCCGCCCGCGGTTAACGTTACATAGTTTTCTGTTGAAAATCTTTCAGATTGAAATAAACAGTCGTGGTCAAAAGCTGTTATTAAATACACGTGCATGCTCAAAAAAATAACGTCTATGTAATTAAGCCCTCATGTCCCTGTGGCTAAAATCTGTTTAAGATTAAGTAGCCATTTCAAGTAAGGGTATGAATTGGCTTGAATTGTTGGATAAGTAAAATAATGTGTACACTATCGATGAGGGTGCCGTGTTACCTTGTCCTCCAATTTGTTGACACATATTAGTGAAACAAAGCATTCAACTTTATTCAGCTTTGGACAAAATCAGTGGGATCAAACGTGATGGTGTCGGCGGCTACTTTATTCATTGAATCCATAGTTTTAATTTGTTGATACAATTTCCAAAAAACACAATGTGAAGAGTGTCCTTGTCACATAAAAATGTACTCTTGCTTCAATCACACCCTCCAACAGAATGATCAAAGCATCAGCTTTTTTTTTTAACTCACATTTGATGAAGGGGAATGTCAAAGATGAGATCTTTTTTTTTCTGGCGTCTATATCCTCAAAGAGTTGCTGTAATTAGTCTGACAGAAAAGATTGCCAAGCAGATTGTGTGCAGAGACAGTGAACACGCTTCAAACACACGTACCCGCTCGTGCGTCTATATCCTCAAAGAGTTGCTGTAATTAGTCTGACAGAAAAGATTTTGTCGGGAAGCAACTTGTCCAACGTGATTATTGCCAAACAAGTTCATTGGCATTGCTATTACAGGGATCTTATGGTGAATCTCTGCTTTTATTTTTGAAAAAAAAAATCAATGAAAGCATGATTAATCATTTTTTGGTTAATGATATATTGTGTTCTACAATTTTTTTGTATCCGTTTAGGGCCATGTTAGTTATAGGTTATCCTGAAATAGCTATTAGCCATTTTGTTTTGTGCTTTCACACTAGGGGAGTTTGTAGGATCAGAATTTTAGGGGTCCTGTTAGTTTCTGCAACAGAGCACAGCCGATAGTGAGGCATTCAGTACACGCGCTCTCACACACACACACACACACACACACACACACACACACACACACACACACACACACACACACACACACACACACACATTTGTTATATATTTCAACCAATTAGTGTATGTTTTCAACACTCTAATAATCTATCTTGTTAAAAAAACGAACACATGGGTAAAAAAATATATCTAAAAATCTCACAAACATTGTGGGTGGTTGGATTCACTTCAGAGGTGCTTCAGAACCCTGAAAAATCGGCTACAAATGCTTATGTTCCAGACCGACTTTTGTTAGACACCAAACTCTTTCAACTATATACTTTGTGCACCGGGGCACAGTCATGCTGGAGCAGATTAGGATTTACTCCACACAATCCACATTGTTTGCAAACTGTTGCTGTCAACAGTCAACTTGGCGAACATATTTTGACAAGGTCCATTACTCCTTCTCTTTAAACAGTGGCTCTAAGGTGCCTGCTACTAAACATGCAGCAGTGAAAAAGCGAGGTGATCTAATGAATTATGCAGTGAGGCTTTTCTCTCAGCCTGACAGTCTGAAACCAGTGTGAAGAAAATTGGAGAAGTACAAGCCAAGTGTAGCCTTCGCTGACGCCCCCTCCCCATCCATCCTCCATCCCTAAGGATCCCAGGGGCCAAGGCCCGTCAGTCAAGCAGCCCTACTAGCTACTAGCTAAAAGCTAGAATCTGGGGAAGGCACCAAGGGGCCTGCAGGTATGATAACAAAGGAAGAGATGCCTCAGAATCCAATCCGTGGCCCTTCTGGCTCCAGTCAAGTCAAGTCAAGTACAACTTTATTGTCAAATGCGCTAAAATGTCTTCCCTCTCAACCAGACAACAAGACAACAAGAGGAGCTGCTGCGGGTTCCCGCACCGCCGTCAAAAGAACAGTTAACATAAAATGACAAAGTAATACAACACAACACATATGACGCAGACAGTCGTGCAATCTTAACCACTTTTCCTGCATACACTTTGTTGTTTGAAACAGTTATAGATGAAAGAGGAGCGAATCAAAGTGTCTTTTTTGGATCAAAGACGTCATGCTGAAAATGTGTCCACATCTGCTAAAAGCTAAGTTTGAAAGCAACAAGAAGCTGTCGTGTCCAGTCATGGAGGAAAAGCCGTCGTGAATGTTCTGAAATTGCAGACAACAACCACAGATTGGCTCCACACAAAACCAATCCAGGACACTTAATGCACCTTCTTGTTTTCCGTGTGCTGTGCACTAAACGAGCTGAATTGTTGTGAAACCCAGAGTTAGTCTTCTTAGTATTCCAAATGAATGAAGTGACACGTCCCTCTTTGGCAAGCCGCTGCCTGTGTTCTTGCTCCGGTAATGAGAAACCCCAGAGTTCAGGCGTCTTGAAGCCGACAACACAAAGCGGAGCCGCGGTACAGCCGTGTTGTGAGCTGCCCTGGAGGAGCCAGAGAGCTGGATGAATATTCATGGCGCGCTGATGAATTGTGTTACCACTTTAAAATCACTTATGTCGCTTCTTGTACCACACGAGCTCTTTGCCACCAGACATTCATGGGCCACAACATAGAGGCCCCGCTTCCAACTACCAATTATCATCTGCGATCATTAACTTGTTCTGCAGACACAAACAATGCAATTTGCCGTAGCCGTTTATTCAAATGACCCTCTTCGGGAATTGCGGCTGACTGTGTCGATTGAATTTCTTTTTGTGTGGCTCGCAATCACTCAAGAAATGGTTGCACACAAAAAAATGATGAACAGTGTTCAGTGCTGAAAACAAAGCGTTCTGAGAGGGGTAAATCACTAAGTGTAAGTTCATGCAGTGTTTTTAACAGCGTGCTTTTCATAAACATGAGTACACGCCTGCAATGTCAAATGAGATGGAAGTAGAATGGCACGGCACCATTTTTTAATCAGCGATGCGGGTTCCGGATTTGTGGGCTTCCATCACAGCTCCAACAACATCCTTCTATTTCCGATACAGCTTATCTTCATTAAGGATGAGGGTGAGCTGGGGCCTGTCCGAGAGACAAACAAGCATTCGCACACACAGTCATACCAAAGTCCCTATTTTCAGGCCAAGCGCAAGGCTCACACATTCTAACTGTGCACATGGGTGGAGTTCTCTTTCTTTCGGTATTTTACGAGACTTTGCACAGGTACAATTGGGTGTAACGCCCGTTTGCACTGTTGTGCACCAGGAACCTAGACAAATCCCGGCCAATTGTAGCGCCCATTTACCAATACAGTTCAATCAGTATGAAAATTGCAGTTTGCAGTGGTGCAGAACTGCAATATTCATACTGTATCGATTTTGAGTCTCTCATAACACCTCAGCGAGGTTACCAAAATATTAGAAACAGCTCCTGTTAAGTTCTACATTCTAAACTGACTAGCTTGCTAACACTGTGAATCACAAGTGAGCATTACTACGTTTCTAAAAGCAGAACTGCGGATGCAGCTATTGTAGTTGATCCCATTAAATTACGCTGATGTTGTTGCACACAATAAGCTTCCATATTGCTCATTCAGAAAACAATTTCATCATACTGATGGTAAAAGAAGTGGTTGAAGGAATGGCCGGTTATTGAGCACGGTCATGTTCGGTATCCCCAGACGAGTGATTCATTGCGACCTCATCGCCGATAACAGACGGCACATCCAGACCTTTATTGCCTCCATCCATCACCATCACTTCATCAATCTAAACTGCTGTGAGCCAGCTTCCCAAACAGTCCCCAAATGCCCATCCAGAGATTTACACCTATCTTCTACCGCTTTCACTCCCTCTCGCACTTCAACACACACACACACGCACACACGCACACACACACGCACACACACACACACACACACGCCCACACCCACACACACACACGCCCACACACACACACACACACACACACACACACACACGCACACACACACGCACGCACGCATACATGTATGCACACACACTGAATTAGAGTGAAGGGCAGAGAGTGTGGAAAGCCCATTCAGCAACCTACCCTGCGACACACACGCACCCCACAAGGCTCGCTGGCTGACAGGCTATGCTGCAATCTGAAAGCCACTTACACTTCCGTCACATCAGACCACCTGATACCACCTGCTGCTGCTGACCAAAGTGGCAGCAGCCATATTATGATGGATACAGTGACCAGAGGGAGAAATCATTAAAACTGTTCCATTGGTTGCACCGGCGTAAAAGCCGAGCAGTGTGAAAGTCTGAAAAGAATGTTTCTTGCCTGTTACATCTCATCAAAATGTCAGTGTGAGCACCACCAACATCCAAGCACAAAACTAAGGAATACACTGTATTTATAATCTATTAAATGTAATTTAAAGAGAAGTGTGTGTGTGTGATATGTAATTCCCAGGCTTCCGGATCACCAAAGAGAAAAGAACTATCGAACTAAAGAACAATGACCACAATACAATGTAATGCTGCCAAGCATTAATTATCAATGTAATGTGTTTGTAGACAATTACCATTATGGACTCATTGATTATTTTTGGAATGACCGCCCGCCCATCACCTGAAATTCAACGACCTCTTAATCCGTTCTGCACTTCTGCCGCAGTGATACGTCACAGTGGGGCGTGTTAACATATAACCACCCCCGCATTGAGATGCTCTGCCAATGATTTAGCAGCTAAACTGGCAGGTGAAGCACTATCATGTCAAAGCCAAAAGGTAAGCGGAGCTGCAGTGTTTGCACAGTTTAGTGCATTAGCTAACAGTGTCATACGTGTAATATAGTGTAGGACTTGTTCTTTTTCCACACTCTGGGTTATACGTCAGTAAGAAGAGCAGCACGATGTGGTGCATACCCATAGCCTAATGGCCCTGAACTGGAGACAGGTGACAGAAATTTTATCAAAAAATATCTTTTAGATGTCTCTTCGAACACAAAGAAATGGCTTGCAATCCAAAAATCAACAAAGCTTTTTGCCATATTTGTTTAGTGACTACATGACCTGACAGTGATAAGTGATTAAAACTATCAGTGAAGAAACCCCCCCCCTCTTTGGCCTCGTCTTGTGGTCAGCGCAAGGGTCGCAACACATCGTCAGGGATGCCTTCCATCTCTGATCGGTTGTTATTCCTGGGGCACGGTGGTTGTGTGCAAATCGACTTGGACAGGAGGCACAAGATGGGCCCAGAGAGGGCTGATTTTATTTTCCACAGATGATTTGAATACTGCTGTCAGGTCATGCTGACCATTTTAACAAATGTGACAAAAAGTGTTTGTTTTTTTAATTGCAAACTCCTCCTTTTTAAATTTCGCGTTGCATCTCCAAGATGAATACTTAATTGATTATCTTTAATAACAAATATGATAACCGCAATGAATTAAATGGTTGGTGAAAGAAAATCGCTTTTCATGTAGTTTTACACTGATGGTACAAGCCCATCCTTGTGGCTTTGTTATTTAAAAGATAAAGAGCATGACGCAAAGCAGCCTAGAAGCATTCATTTTAGTTGTCAGGGCTCAGATGGCTTATAATTAAAACCTCATTCTTAAAAACAGAGTAATGCACTCTTCTTATCTTCCCTGTCTGTAGCCTCTGGGGGGGCAAGCCAGCCCATCTCAGTGCTGGTCCTAAGCCCGGATAAATTAGGAGTGTCGGAGTCAGGGCCATAAACCCAATGCCCAAATTTATATGGAAAAGAGCCTAAAACAAACATAGGCCCAAAAGGGTCGACAAAAGGAGCAGGGACATTTGAAGAAGCTCATCTGACACCTGAATAAGAAAACGATTATCTTGCCTGTTGTAGTGTGCAGATTACCGGCTGCAGGCTTTCTTTTGGTATCAAATAATTGTTTTAATAAATCCAAATTTTTTTTGTCCCTGCTGTTATAAAGAATGGCTGATAGCCACAAAATACTCCCTCCCCATTCAATACATCCGTGACGCAAATGCCCTCATTTTGAACGAATTGTGTCAATAAAGAGAATGAACAGAATGCATTTTGGTGAGCGAAATCAATATGGTGTGGAGGGGAACCTTTAACTCTGAGTGCCTTGTCAAGGTCTTGACTGAGGCATCACGCTGTGTTCCAAATATTGCACACACTGAGGTTTTTTTTTTTTTTTTTAAATACCAAGCCTTTTTTCACTGCTAGCAGCTGAGTGTCAGTGTTTGTCACCGATGTTTACCGACCGGGCTTCACACATTCACAGTAAGTGTTGACTAGGGGGAGAGATGGGAGAAGAGGCTTAATGGTGAGCGAGAGCAAGGGGAAGCCACTTTAAGTGTCCGACAGCATGGGGATGCTTGGGTAATGGTGGTTTCTGTGGTGACAAAGCGAACAGCAAATATACTGAGTGAGACAGAGACTCACTATGTGCTTTTGGGAGCACAAGTTGGGAATCTGCTTTAACAAATAGCACCTTGAAAACTATATTAAGACACACTCACAGTGTTTGCTCCACAATCTGTTCATGTGTGAGCATCTTTGAGGTTTTATATGCCACAGGATTTGGGATTTTATATTCACACCCTCACATGCAGATAAAAATAGGCGAGCCAGAATAGTGGGGGTACTGAATAATTATGTATCGCGCTGGCAGCCATTCAAATGTAGACTCTGGCACAGTCATATCAGCTTTATGCAGAACACTGACAGCAAAGACTTTTGCTCTTTAATGAATTCTCATTGTAAATCGAGATCAGATTAAAGATAGCAATAACAATTGAATCTGTTTGTCTTAAAGCCTGTCGCCATGCTCACTTGCGGTTCTGATTAATGTGCGCCTGTGTCTTGAAAGCGCACAGAATTTACACTGAACACCTACTTAATAAGAAAATATGACATGGGATTACAAAGACATGACTGTAAAATAGATAGATAGATGGGTGCAAATTGACTGATTGATTGATCAATCAATCAATTGCGTGTGTGAGTTAAGGTAATTGCTGTTTTCAAACTGTTCCTGAAGGCGACACCTCAAGTAGCCAGAATAGATACTTTATTTATCCCTGAAAGTAAAGTAGATTTGTTTGCTAAAATGTTGCTATTCATAAAACGCACGGAATGGGAAAAAAGAACAAATTAAGCTTCGAAAGGCAACATTTGAAGTGGAAGATAATGACTTTGAAACATTCCCAGCCCCAAAAATAGGCAAACAATCGGCCATTTTTTGCTGCTTTTCCTCTCTGTTGTAAAGTGAAACAAATAGGCTACTAAAGGACAAAGTATTTTTTCATGAATCAGCTGATGAATCAGTGATCTGTTGGGTTGTAGTTATAATTACGTGTTATAATTTATGCTATTCATTTCTGCGAATGCACTGATCATGTTAATGATATCTCATAATAATTGGGAAACAAATATCTCTTGTATATGCAATATTTTCTATATTTCTATAAATATCTGCCTGTGTTCACATTGGTGATCACGACTACAACATTCCTGGAAAATCATAATTGTCCTATGTGAGCTATTTTTAGAACACGGAGTGACCTGGTGTTCACGGGCACCAGGTTATTGACCCTCGTTCTAAACCAATCAGCAGGTTGTGCTTGAACTGTTTCCATCTGGTCCGTCTGATGCACTGGCGCACCGTGTACGCAGTTGAAGAACCTCGATGCGTGCACTGGCACTCACTTTTTGATGCCCCAAAAAACTGAGCCCAGTGCAGACAGTACAAGGAAAGTAAACAGCTGCATTCAAAAATTAATGTGAGTGCTGTGCACTCTGTACCCCAACAGCACACAAGGTGGAGGGGGATAAAAGGCCAGCTAATAACTATGTTCAAGTTTTTCTTTTTACCTTAAAGTGGCGTACCTTAACCAGAAGGGGAGTCAAAAGTGCAACGCAGGTGGCATTATATTGAATAACGCACCTTATAAAACCTTGTGGTTGTGCAAACCGAAAGTTATTTGCCATACCTACTTATGTACTTCAGGCGGAAATGCTATTCTGGAAAAGAAGAAGAAGAAGAGGAAGACAAAGAAATAAAGAAGAACAGCAAGAAATGATTGTAACGGCAATTAACTTTCACTCACATACACACACACACACACACACACACACACACACACACACACACACACGCACACGCACACGCACAGCATTAGATATACTACTTTGAAAATGCTGCAGTCAGCTGGCAAAAAAATGCTGATTATATATTTTTTTCCATTCAGTTAGCGCATATGTGCCTGCTAATTTTACTAGTGGGATTTAATTAAATCAGTTTATTCGCTCATTTTGAGGGGTTAGCCAAAGTAGAGGTTGAGTTTGTCTCCAGGAATTTAACGTAAGTCAGTGCAGTTCCGAATAATGGATGGATAGCTGAAGGACAAGAACCCTGTGTGTGTGTGTGTGTGTGTGTGTGTGTGTGTGTGTGTGTGTGTGTGTGTGTGTGTGTGTGTGTGTGTGTGTGTGTGTGAGCATGCGTGCGTGCGTGCGTGCGTGCGTGTGTATGTGCGCGTGTGTGTGTGTGTCAGGGTTATCTCTGCCTCATTCAAGTCATGCGACAGGTCAGACACCCCATTGTCACTGGAGGCTTTCATGGGCTGACTTGAGATGGGCTGTCATCCAGTCCAATTATACAGAGAAGAATAGGCCTTGTTGCGCACTGGGGATTGCTTCAAAACCCCAAAAAACAGCGACGAGGACAGTACAGTCTTCTATGGCCTCTGGCTCCGAGTCACACGCGTTCGGAATCACACGGCCGAGAAACTCCGATATATTGGTGAAAACGAAAATTGAGGATGTAGTGGAGCAATTCCAAGTCTGGCTGACTGACTGAGTGATAGATGAGAGTTTGGTGGAGATAACTGGGAGATGGTGAAACAGCTGAACTGCACTGGTGGGAGGCCAGGACGGGGGTGGTGGTGGTGGCGACATCAGCTGACATGAACATCCTCATTTTGCATTCTCCTAGCCGCTGCTCGAGTTCTCCCAGTGTCGAAAGGTCCTTTTCTCCTAGAACGGATGTCAAGAAGCACCACTTACCTCGAAGCACTCATGGGGAACTGCTTTGATTTATTTAATACCATCCTGCCACTGCACTCACATTCTGTCTTCTGTCACGTTAGACATTGTTAGACTAATATAAACCGCAAGAGGGAGTAAAACGAGTTGAACATGTAGACAGGCGGAATGAATCAACACAGGTTTTCTATTCCGGTCTCAAGTACTAATGAATTGCATTATCTAGATGGCGAATGATTAAGAAGACACCGCAAAAGACCCATCTCATCCGTCATGTCATTAAGTTTGCCACACGTCTCCTTGTTTAGTGTCAAGAGTTGTGACAGCTCAAGATGGCGGAAATCTTAGTTGAGATAATCCTATCGCAGGCAGGCCTCCAGTGTCCTTGCTGCTCATTCCCTCTCACTGATGTGGAACGCGTGGGGCTTAGGTGAGGAGAAGGGATTTGCTCGGGCGCCTTTTTTTCAACTGGGGACACACACACACACACACACACACACACACACGCACACGCACACGCACACGCACACGCACACACAAACATGCGCACGCGCTCCATCAATCTCCTAATCTGCTATATCAACGAAGTTGTTTTGAAAGTGACAAATCCAGCCTTTAATTCAACGCTAATGAAATATTTAGTACACACAGTGTGTTTAAATATAAGAAGAATGCAATGGAGCTTTCTATAATTGCCTTAGATTTCAAGGTCAGTGTAATTGTTCATTAATGCCAAGAATACTCTTGTAACGAGTTGTATCCATCCATCCCATCTGATTTTAGAGTGAAGGATGAACAAATTGCATCGTCAAATCAGCTATGTGAAGGACTGGACTAGCAATGGTATATATTAAAGTAATAGCAATATTAAAGAGCAACATTTGGAGTGCCTAAATTTCAGTATTATGTTTTTGAGAGTTGATCCTGAAGCCTTGCCTGAGTCAAACTAACACTGACTCGTTGCAAAACATTATAGCCCCATATAGTTATATTCACTTGCTAGATCTCGTGAACCTTAAGAGCTCCAACTAATTTTGGATATTGAGCTTGGCTATTCTGGTTCTCGAAAGTTAAACTTGCAGTATTTCATTGTATTGACTACTTACATTATTTATACGCTCTGTCCACGTTGACTTGACTTGACTTTGTAAGTTAACTAAACCAATTGCTTGTTTTGCTATTTGTTTTTTTTAAATTTTCAACCATTTATTTTGGTCTGAGACAAAACCTTACTCTAAATGTATGACACTGTATGAATGAATGCTATATATCCAGGGATTGCGGCAATGTGGAATTCATCAGTCATTTACACTACTCAATCTAAGGTGAAACATGTGGTGGATCAGTGGTAGAGTGGTCGTCTCCCAACCTGAAGTTTGGGGGTTTGATCCTCAACCATTGTTACCATGTTGAAGTGTTCTTGCGCAAGATACTGAACCCTCAACTGCTTTTGATGCTGGGTCATCGGAAGGGGAAATGAGCAAACAATGTTTCAGCGCTGGCCATTTTAAAGTTAAGTCCGCTTGACTCAAAATGGCTAGTTGTAGAAAGGTCTATTCATTTGTGGGACTTTTGAACTATGCAGAGATGTGGGTTAGTTTAATCTGGTAAAAACAGTGTTCATGCTCATAATGTACAATAGAGCAGCCCGGTGGTCCAGTGGTTAGCGCGTCGACCTCACAATACAATTCCAGCTCCGGCTTCCCTGTGTGGAGTTTGCATGGGTTTTCTCTGGGCACTCTGGTTTCACTCCCACATTCCAAAAACATGCATGACAGGATGACTGAACACTCAAAATTGTCCCTAGGTGTGAGTGTGAGTGCGGATGGTTGTTCGTCTCTGTGTGCCCTGCGATTGGCTGGCGACCAGTTCAGGGTGTCCCCCGCTTACTGCCAGAAGACAGCTGGGACAGGCTCCAGCACGCCCCGCGACCCTTGTGAGGATAAAGCGGTTCAGAAAATAAGATAAGATAAGATAAGATAAGAAAACCTTTATTAGTCTCGCAATGGAGAAATTCCCAATACACAGCAGCAAAGTTATGAAAGGAAGAAGTAGAACTAAATGGATGGATGGATGGATAATGTACAATAAGTCACTGTTTGAAAAGTTGATACAGCTTGTGGTTAAAAGTTAAATGTACTTCCACAATTTGTAGAACACTGAAATAAGTAGAACATTACACTGATCTTGATTTGATGAATGATGTTGAAACTAAGATTATCCTCTATTTGAGCTAACTTCTGTTTTCAAGGCAGCTTTTTTGATTTACATCTGCAAGGAGAACCAGCTTGAAATGTTTTGCAGTGCTGAGAGGGAAAGCAAAGGTGTCTGGGAAGAATTATTGGTCTACTCCTGTCGTGCTCATTCAACTCTGCTTTGTAAGTTAAAAAAAAATCTGCATACTCTCTCTTGGTATTTAACTATTTTAAAAGTGTTGATTTAACTCTGGAGAGTGTGGTGCTACAAAGTATCTGAATTCTGAAAAAGTGTCAACATCAAAACTGTGGTACTTTTTGCTGTGAATAATCTCATTATATTGGGGGCTGTATTAAACTCTTGTTATGAATGTCTTTATTAATTGGCAAACAAGATTTTTAACGTGATATTTTGTATGTATGTATGTATGTATGTATGTATGTATGTATGTATGTATGTATGTATGTATGTATATATTTATTTATTTACATCTACGAAATTATTTGTAAGAAGATCTTGTTTGTGGTCACACTCCGAACCCTGTTTGGTCTCTCTAATGCACCCACTCTATCTTTACCACATGAAGAGGGGAGAAGAGGGGGGTTTGGGTATGTGTTGGGTGTGGGGCTGAGTGTGACTATGGGAACAAGGAGGCAAGATTCTACAATCTACCTCTTGAGAAGAGAGATAGGACAACACAGCAGCAGTACATCCAACTCGAGCCTCTTGCGGAATCCATCCCAGTGCGTGCTCACATTTCGACACATTTTCAGATGTGCTGCTGCGTTTTAGTTGCTCCTGTTGAGCTGTGTGTGTCACCCAGTGGACATCTGTATTTGTGTGTATGTGTGTGTGTTTTTGTGCAATATGAATCCCTTAAATAGGGCTAATCTATTTTAATCTCACCTGCCACTGTTACCTTACACTGATTGATGTCATGCTAAATGAGTCAAGACACAGAGAAATGCCTGTGGGAGTCAGGGGCTTGGGGGGGCAGTGGATATGTGTGTGTGTGTGTGTGTGTGTGTGTGTGTGTGTGTGTGTGTGTGTGTGTGTGTTTGCATTCACATTTGCGTGTGTGTGCATGCGTGTTTATCCATGCTTCTGCTGCGGCGCTAACAGGTTTCCTCCGCCTTGTTGGAAGGTCACTGGTGTCCTTGGTGATGTCTCCTTGTGTGGTAATCAGCACCATGGACAGCAGCGGCCATTCCCTCCCCACGAGCACCTCAGCAGACATTCGTCTCCTTTCAATCACAGAGACTCCCGCTGTTCGTTTTTCTCTACTTTCATTGTGCCAATCTAAAAGAATTGGAAACGCTGCCCATTACGCTTCACTCTTCATTTCACCCTGATCTTCAACACTGACGGAAAGGAAACACAGAAGCGAGATGTGAGAGAGCTGCAGGCAGCCACATCTATTAATATAAACTCGAAGAGAGAAGCCCTCCTAGAAACACTTTCTGATGATGACAGGTTCACACAGCCCACTGAGGGCTAAAACACAACAGCGGGAAGCCCTGGGAAGTCCTGATTTAAAACTTGCGACTGAGATAAGCTTCCATGTGACGCTTTGGAGAGCTGTTGCAAGCAAATGGAAGCGAGGGCAAAAATCGGGGAGAGATGAGAGATAAGAGACTGCTACTATATGCAGAGAGTTTGGGCAGAGAGAGAGAGAGAGAGAGAGAAAGAGAGAAAGAGAGAGAGAGAGAGAGAGAGAGAAAGAGAGAGAGAGAGAGAGAGAGAGAGAGAAAGAGAGAGAGAGAGAGGGGAGAGAGCAAGAGGGAGAGAGGGAGAGAGCAAGAGGGTGCAGATAGCGGGTGGGGAAAACCTCCTCTGTGAAAGGATGATGTCAGTCTCTGCAGCTCAGCCCCGGTTCCCAATTCGATGGGGTGAGCACAATCTCTCAGGCAGACGGGAGGGTGCCAGACAAATCAAGAAGAAGAAGAAGAAGAGCAAGAAAGAGAAGAAGAAATATGAGGGAGGGTCTGCTGAATTAATGAAGACCTGCAGGTATGTATGTCACATTATCGTGCTTCTGTGAGTTCCTTCATTCGTGCCCTTTGTTGTGTGTGCTGCTTGCCAGTAGGCTTTAGTTTAGCACTGTGTGTAATGTAGAGTTTATCATTATTATTCACATACTGTACATGATGGACACAGCAGCATTGCCCTCTGGGATACAGTCAGGTAAAGCACCAGCCACAACATTATGACGACTTGCACAGTATAAAAATATCCACTGCAAGAGATCAATCAATTCTTCTTCTTCTTCTTCTTCTTCTTCTTCTTCTTCTTCTTATTATGTGTTTAGTTTTTAGTAACACAGCGAATTTCTCCATTGTGAGACAAATAAAGGTTTTCTTATCTTATCTTATTCTAACAATACTTCATTATTGCGTCATTCAGTGTGCAGGTGTAGAACCGCATCATAATGAGAGCTAATATTGTCTCTTAACTCTCATGTAACTATTTGAGGCAACCAAAATATTAGACATAGCTCTCAGTAGAATGGAGTTCAGTTCTCCACCACTCCAACCCTCAACCACAATAATAAAAATAATAATAACCAAATTTTCAGTAAATGCCTCTGAAACAGCATAAAAAAACCCCGACCATATTTATCTTTATAAAGGCAACCTTTTCGATGATGCTGTGGCTTGTCTGTGTGTACGTGGTGAGTCATCCCGTAACTGCGTTGTGAATACACAGTAGGTCGCCTTATCCGTTATCGCAAAAGGGCAATGTGATGTTCAAAGTCACACACACTAATACAGCCAGATAGGAGGGAGAATGGCTCGATGGCAGCGTGTTTGAGGTCACATTCAACAGGCGGTGACACTGACAGAAACGCGAGTGATATTGGATTCACTGCGTGTCGTCTTCCCCTTTGTGTGACATTGACTTCCACGCTGTGAGCCGCAAAGGAGAGTAGGTCACACATGGTTACTTTTCACTGGCAATTGTGGTGAATTTAAAGCCTCAGGATGTGGGCACGCCGCTAACTTGTTTACTGCGTGGATTACACAGAGCCATGATGGATGAAATTCACTGTTTTGGTCCATCACATTTCAGGTTGTTGCATTAAGTTCTCTGTGAAGGATGCTTGTGAGGCAAAGGCAAGTCTGCAGGTCAACAGGTAGCATACAGAATCATTTTCAGTGTAGGATAACTGATTGCTTTTGGTGATTTTTTTTTTTTGGGGGGGGAGATGATGTAAGGTAATTAAATCAAGACACTACATGTTGACTACTTTACCCTGAATGTAATTATGAATTGCAAAACAAGAAAAAAAAGACATCTTGAATGAAAAACCAGTACTATGATGAATGATAACGTGTTTTTGTTTTCAGATTTGTGCATGCACACCGAAATGCTCGAGGCATTTTATTAGTTTGGCATTAAGTCAACTACTAAGGCACACCAGAAAGATCCTGCTGCAACACTCTCAACATACACTGAAGAAAAAAAGGTGTGTTGAAGTTCCTCAATTTTATTTCTTCCTGTGTTTGCACGAGATAAAAAATTATCCAGATACATTTTTGGAGTACATCTACTTAAAAAAAGGTATCTAAATCCAGGCTATTAGATTGCGTGCAACCACTTGGCAAAATAAAATTGGGTAACATCGACACCATTTACTTGGACATGCTGCCATGAAAACTCAATTTACCAAGCCAAAAAGAGCCTGCTTTTAAAATGTCACTCATAAGAATTCATTCAAAGCTGTTTGCTATGTCAACTAATTGTACTCTTTTATTATTATTATTATTATTATGATCAGGTCCAATCAACTTAATATGTTTGAGTTGAATGAATACCTGTTGTATTAAGTGAAAGTATGCCTTTTTTGTTTGTTTGTTTGCTTTGCTTGAGTCGTTGAGCGACGACCTTTTTCTTCCACACTAGGGCCCATTTAGCAGTGTCCCTGACAACACCTTGAACATGCGACCACATTCCACATGACAGTCCACAGGCACGGCTTCATATTGCGGTCCTCTCCTCAAAATTGAGCAATTTGCCATGACTCCACTGTGGGGTGTCGGGTTTCACTCACTGCCAGCATTTTATTTGTTTGCCTGGCCTTGCTGCTGCAGCGCCATTAATCGGAATAATCAAACAGGTCAAGCTTTTGTTCCCATTGTCTCACTCTTACACACAGACTCAAGTGAGGTAACAAATGGTTGAGTCAATAAAAAGTCTTTGAGCTGTGACTTCCCGCTGAGAAGGCCCTAATTAAAGTGTGCTTGACTTTACTTTCATGTTTCCGCTTCCATTTCACGCACAGTATATTATTATCCTCTCATTTGTTTAGCGATTCCTTTTCATGCCTCTTATAAACTACTTCTGCGAGCTCTATAGCGTCTTAACACGGATACAGGGCGTAGGTACCTCCTTATGTTGGAGCGGAAGCAAGGTTGCGATTGTTGTCAGGCCACATTGGTATAATGTCTTGATTTCTGTGTCGTCTTCATTTTCACAGGGGAAATGTGTTCATATTGAATTATTCATACAAATTCTCAATGTAGAACACAGCTTTCACATCACATAACCCCAACGGAATTTCGTTACAATATAGTCTGTGTGTGCAGTCATCCCTTTTCCTTCCTTCCATCCATCTCCAGCTCCCCTGACATTCCCAGCAGAGGAGACCTGTGCAACCCTCGGCGCGAGTGTCATTACCGCTGACCAGCGGCTCGTCTCCCGCGGCCCCTATCCATCCTCCCTTAGAGGCGATCGGGAGGTGAGATGAAAATGGAAAGGCAAAAATGGATGAAATTGTCAGAAATGATGTAAACAGACAGACAAGGAGCGGAGAAGAGAAAAGCAGACAAAGGTGAGTTGCTGAGTTGGTAGTAGGAGAAGAAATAGAGGCTGTCAGCAGACGGAGGGGAAGGAGCCGAAGATGAGAAGCGACAGGGAAGGAGCCTCGCAAATGGAGAGAAGAGATGCTATTTCAAGACGATACTCCCTGATAATGTCGCTCCACTTCAAAGTGCAAAGCGTTCCTGTCATGCTCCTGCACGTCTGGGCCTCTGGAGAATTTCCTCATAGACCACATGATAACAGGATGCTTGCCATCGGGGCGTGTGCGTGTGTGTGAGTGAGTGTGTGTGTGTTGGGGTTGTACTTACTACTTCATGTGGCACTGTGGCTCGAACCTGAACAAGATGTACTCTGCTCATGCTTTCTTCTCGCACACAGTTAACCGGAGGATGCGGAAGGAGGAGAGTGACTGCGTGCTGCGCCAGGCATCGCATTAAATTGAGAGGTAGCACAAATGTGGATTTAACCCATAGGTTGGCACAACACAGAATAAGACTCAATCACTAAATAAAATGAATTTGCAACTTTGGATCATGACCATCCCACACACTTTTTAGGCAGTGTTGTTTTGCTCAATTGATCGAATGATTAACAACAAAAACATGTTTCAAGAGATGTCACCAACCATCGTCCTATGTTGGGCATATCGAAGGATACACCTACAATTGATATTAACTCAGTATAATGCATATTTGATTGCCTCGCAATTATCAGAAAAATAATATTGACCTTGTTTTTATTTTGGCAATTTAGTCAATATATACGGTATTTCATTTGTTGGGATTTGAATGACGGTATATAATTTCAGAAAAGGATGAAATATTTAGCTGTTAGTTCAAGCATCGCGGTCCGGCTAGATCACAGATTTTGTGCGCGTGTGTGTATGTGTGTGTGTGTGTGTGTGTGTGTGTGTGTGTGTGTGTGTGTGCGTGTGTGTGTGCGTGTGTGTGTGTGCGTGTGTGTGTCATTGCAGTGGTTACTCTATTTTGTTTGAGTGTGTTCAAAGACCTTAAAAAAATAAAGTACCATCATTACTATAAGCACATTCCGAGAGTGTATTTAAATAGGGTATTTCTATATTGTGGATTTCAGTTACTGCAGGGTTGGGCTGGAATGTTACATGAGCAAAGAAGGCGGGTGATGACTCTGCTGGTACTTAATTCGGGATTCCGTCTAGATGGACGGAGAGTGTTGCTTATTTGATATTTTATACATAAGCTTGATATAGATTCATATTGTGCAAAAGAGAATGCAACCTGATTGATATCAATAAATGAGTGATGTATTGGTGTTTCCCAGGCAGGTGCCAACTTTTCACTCGAATATTCTGTTTTTTTGCACAATTTACATGTAACATAACATCAATTTCTCCACCCCATCTCCCTTTTTTTTAAGGTTTCATAATTCTTCAGAGACTGTCTGTCTTCTGTGCCTCCACATGCAAGCCAGTGTGTACTATGGCTTTTTATTCCTATGTGATGATGGCAAATGCTCATGTAGGAATAGAAGCCACTTTATACATGGTGTGAGGACAACGTGACGTGTGCCTGCCGCAGAAGAGCACACGGCTCAATAAATAGGAGCCTGTTCCCTGCAGTGAAGATAGGTTTGTGACCGTCGTTCTGAGCTGGCGACAATAATATAAAGTGTGTCATTGATGTGTGCGCATCTGTCTTTGCCGGCTGGCAGCAGTGCTGCTTTGTGTTTGACGCACGGCGTGACAGCGGATCTGCAGGGACGACAAAGTGATGTACAATGGAAGAAAAAGAGCCAGGAGGGATCGATACAGATCTTTAATAACTATAAAATAGGCACTTGGTGATCCACTTTACAGCTTGCACGAGGCACCGACTGCACTTATGCACTTCCCTTTCTTGTCATTCTTTTGCACATTATTAAAATAAAACTTTGACACGAAGCATTACACAGACAATGACCTACCTAAAATACTATACAAAACAAGATACGTACAGTATAAACAAAATAAAGCACCTTTTGTTGTCCAAGTAAATACTCTTCAGAATTAAACAGTTTGGAGTTGCTGACACAGATGATGGTGTTTGTGGTGTGTATGCGTGTGTGAGAGTGAGTGCGTTTGTGTATGTATGTGTGTGTGGGAGGGTTTGGTTTTATCAGTGCACGGGAAGAACTCCGAATACAGGTGGAAGGACGGCGAAGCCCTTGTATGCACCTGAGTTTATACAATGGAATCTTTCCTAATATAGTCTTGGAGCAGCCTACAGATGGAGCCCTCGGAGAGTTTACACAGTATCTTGAATGAACCAGGAAACACACAATGTGATCAGTGTGCCGTATAACTGCTACAGGTCTCATGTTCCCTTCTGAGGATGTTGGCATTCACATTACAATGAAACAAATTGTAGCACCATGTAACGTTTATACAAAAGGCTAATAGAATGCAGTGCAGTAATGTTACAATAATATTTGGGAAGCATGTACAAAGACAATAGTCCAGGTCAACAATTACATCATTTGGTCCATTTCCAAAGAAAGATGCTCATGGGTAAGACCATGTGGTGAATGCAAAATGAACATGCATTTCTTAATAAGATGTGTTTATCTGTCTTTTCAAGTATTCTTTTTCTTTTCTTTTTCTTTATAGACATCTGAAATATAATCTCTGAAACAGATAATATATATATATATATATATCAAAGCAAAAGCAGAAAAGATTTTTCTGGATAATGTTTTCATTTTTTTAGCAA
>NW_017806072.1:1072627-1102004 GCF_001891065.2 Hippocampus comes
TATATATATATATATATATATATCTGGCATTTGTCCTCACATTCGTGTGATACAAGCGCATGTACAAAAAAGACATAAAGTGACTATGTATTAAAGATAGCATTTCACAGAAAAGAGCTGTGCAATCTCATTCACCATCATGAATTAAGTATAAAATCTTAAGAACTGTGAAATTTAAAAAAAAGTTTTTAATTCACAGGTCCCTCAATGTCCGCTCAGTTAATAGATTCGGACGTGTCCTTCCTTAAAGGAATCTTAAAGCTTGTGAGTTTCTGGCCAAACAGCTGGCTTAGGAGGTGGTTTTGGGACTCTGCTGTCCTGTAGGAGTGGCTCTCTATTGACCTAACCCCCTGCTTCGTCCTGGACTTGTTCAAGGAATTGTTCATGGGGACAGAAGACACTCGAGAAATGGAGGTGTGCAGGGGCCTCCCCACAGCTCCTTTTTTGTTTTTGTAATCCCCGTTATGAGGGGCCGCAATGTCAGCTTTCTTTGGTGTACAGCTATCAAGCAAACTTCGTTTCAACTGCAAGCCCAAGGTTGATGCCTTGCACTTGGATACTATCTTGTTGCTCACAACATCATCCCGCACTGAAGCTAGAACAGGGTAGTCGTTGGTGCTGTCAAATTTTCTTTGCGTGGAGGGGTTCAAATACTTGCTGGCGTGGTACTTCTTTTTGACCTTTGAGTCCATCCCAAAGTTCTCCTGAGTTGCCGGGAAGGAAACTCTCTGCATGCTGTTAGGCGATTTGACGTCCTTCCTCTTCTTCTGTGACCTCTGGGGTTCTTTCTCCTCATTGGATGCTGAGGATGTGGCCGAAGCCTTGGATTGGCAGACCTGCGTTGATTCTGTAGCCTTCATGCTGGGTTTAGAGTTTTCACTTGCTCTGAGTTTGTCCTTCTGTTCGGCCCCATTAAATGAAGCTTGTTGTTCGCTGACAGCTCTGGGTGGAGAATTCTCGGCCATCACGTCAGCTGCGAGCAGCGACTCGGGTATCTTTGCAGTGACCTGCTGTTCTCTCAGGATGCTGAGAGAGTCTTTAGTTGTGGGAAGTGAATCATTTGTTTCTGTGTCACCGTAAGGCGAAATGTCATTCAATAGAGTGGTCTCCTCCCTTTCACTACTTCTCTCTTGACAAGCTGACCACTGGGGGGTCTCCACTCGAATGCACACAGACTCACTCTCCTCTTTCACGTCACATGGTTCGGTTGTCGATTCTCCATTAACTCCTTGGTGAAGATTAGTTGCGGACGTTGCGTCAATTTCCTCTTCCTTGGGGGCAGCAGACGTGGAGCCCAACGAAATACATTTCTCCAGCTCTACCAGGAGATCGGAGTAATCCTCAGCAATGTCCTCAGTTTTCACATTTGTGCTGTTTGTGTCACTGTGGTAGTCATTCGTGGTGGTCTGTGTGGAGTCATCCAGCATGGGCACAGTCGCTTCGAGCATGGGCAGAGCCGCTTTAGGAATCTGTGTTTCCGAGGCTTGATTTAGGTGCAGCGAGCCCACACTGGCAATGCCACTGTCGGTGCTATTCTCCTGCATACTGTCGGAGAGAATCCTTCTCTTTTTACTTGCAGGGGAATCGCATTCATCTTCCCTGCACAGAGATGCTTTGATGGGCCTGTGAACACCTCGGAACTTGAAGATTTTGTTCCCCCCTGACAGGTGTTTTTCCATGTGGCGATCAAACTGCTCCTTTTTCGAGAAGGTGTAGTTGCAGGTGCTACAGATGAAAGACTTTTTAATCACATGCATGACATCAGCACACAGCTCACAGGTGTAGAGGGTGGTGTGTTTGAAGTCCACCTCGTCCGCTTCCTTGTGTGCAATCTTCAGATGCTCTTTGAGGTCGTGGGCCTCTTGATATGAGACGGGACATTTGTGACACAGGAAAATCTTCTCCAAATTGTGAACCACCAGGTGTCGCTGAAGTTTGAAGGGTTTAGGGAACCGCTTCCCACAGTGGTGGCAGTCTCTGGAGGGATCCTTGCAATTGGGATGCATCTCCACATTTTTTGGGGCTTCCGTTTTGTGAAGGACCTCAAGTGGGGTCAGTGTGTTCTTGTTGCTGCCTCCTCCACCACTGCTGCCTCTAGATTTGCTGAGCTTTCGCTCAGCCCCGTCTGAGGTTTTGCTTGCCTCCAAGTTGCCGTTTGCAACAACTGTCTTTTCTTGTTCTTTAGTGGCTTTGCTGGTCTCTTTGTTGGCTTTGCTGGGCCGATGCTGCATTATGGAGGTGATGAAGTTCTTCACGGCGGTTTCCTGCATGAAGCAGCCTGGAATGGTCAACATGGAGCCCTGAGTCTGACCCCGGCGAGCAAACTGAGTGGCATGCTCTCGTAAATGCTCATTGTACATCCACACATCCGAGATCTCCTTCAAGCACATTCCGCAGGTCCAAATGCCAGTTTTGTTCTTTGCATGCTTCTCCCACAGATGGTCTCGCAACTGCTCCCTGGAGCTGAACTTGCGTTGGACACACATGTAGCAGGTGGGCGGAGGTGACGGATTGTGGGACAACTTGTGAAAGTTGAGCTCGCCAAGAGTGAGAAACCACGTGAAGCAAACTTTGCACTTGTACTGCTTATCTTTAACCTTTGTACCACCTTCTTGCCGCTTTCGACCTCGCCGTTCCATTAGCTTTTTAGATTTTTCGTCATTGTTCTCCATGTCGGCACATACAGCCGGGGGAGCCACAGAGACATCTTTGCTAGAGTCAAAGAACTGAATTTCAGGTAGCTGAAAGGTCGTGCTGATGTTTTGAATATCAATGTGGAGATTATGAGCACTCTCTGTGACACATTGCTCTGCGGTGTAAGCATTGTCCTGGAGGGGCAGAGAGCAAGCTGGGTTTGACGCCTCTGCTTGATTGGTCATTGGCTCAGAGGCCACCGTGGAGTCTGCGTTCAGGACACCGAAATCCTGAGAGCAACTCCACTCAACTGTAGCTTGAGCAACAGTGCTTTGAAATTGATTCAAAGGGTTGTTTTGGAGGTCTTCTTGATCATTTTGTTGACCATCAGACATTGCCTTTACATCAGGGACTTTGAGCGCACTGTTGTGACACATGTTTAACATGATGGTGTCATCAATAGATATTGTCTCATATTCACATGGGGCTGTGCGATTGTCACTGAGCGTCTTCTCTGTTTGGCTCTCCAAGTGAGGGGTTGTATTGTGTGTTTCTGGTGGAGGGGTGCAGTCCCGAGTAACATCCAAATCAGATAAAAGCTTCTGTCTTTTATTTCTTTTCCCATAAACTCGCGTGCACTTTTTCCTTTTTGCCTCTTCGTCTCTTGGAAACAGTTGTGAGAATATAGTGTCATCGTCAAGTAAGGCCTTCAGATCAGGACTTATGCCGCGAGGAGTGAGAGGAGGCGGAGTCAAACAATCGAGTGGATGGAGCTTGTCTGATGAGACGTCGTTTCGCTCAAATTTGACCTCGACCGCCACCTTTCTAAGAATCTCTTGGGCAAGTTTCTCATCAGATTGTCCATGTTCATCGCTCTCGTCTGCAGCAGCACACAGACTCTTTGTGGATGTGTGGTGTTTTGTGGTCATATTCTCCTCTATCGATGGGTCATTATTTGCACATTCAACTCCCTCACTCAGGTCTGTGCATAAACTCTTGTCTGTATCTGTGACTCCACTGACTCCTGCAGTTTCACTGAGAACATTTGTCTCTTCAGTTGGAGATTGGGATGTATTCTCAGAGCCAAAGTTTGAAGTCAGACTGAGAAGTGTTTGCTCTGTTCCAGTTCCATGTCTGTCAGGCTTTTCTTGCTCGAGCAGCACATTGCTTTTAAACTCGGGAGTTATAGCCTGGAGGAGGTCTGTTTTTAATATATTCAAAAGCTCATCTGAGAACGGGTCAAGCTTTGAGTTTTCCTCGCTATTTTTGTTCTTCCGAGCTTTGCTGGTCTTTTTTGTTTTGGTTGGCAGCAGAGAATTTTGATTGCCCATTTCATCTGCTGCCACTGCACTCCCCTCAACTGCCATTTCCTCCGCGGCTGACTCATTCGAGGACGCTTTCAATATTGGGGTGGTGCTAGTCTCTGTCATTTCATCTATTTGGGTCGGGGATGGCTGTGAGTCATTTTTATGTTTCTTCTCTCCAGTTTGAGGTGCTTCATAAATAAGCGACATTCCCTGATTGCCTGATGTTGTGCTTGGTGGGCCAAACTGCTTTTCACTTTTGGCTGCATGTTTCATGGCCTTATGTCTCTTCAAACCTGGCACTGTCCTGAAACACAGGAAACAGATTTCACAAAGTACTTTCCCCTGCTGATGGTTGTTCTGAACCTTTTTTGGTGAGGTTTCTTTTTTCAAACACAGACCGGGTTCCGATAATGGCCCATTTTCACAGTGGATGAGTGACTTCGGGGTAAGCAGACAACTTGAAATGTCTTGAATGGGAAGTAGACTGCATTCTGCCACTGCTAATGATGATTCAGCCTTTCGAAGAGGCAATTTGAGAGATTCACAGGAATGGGGCCTCGCCTCCATATCTTCATTTGCATTACCAGCCGGGGAATCTGTGCTTTGGAGTTCAGCCGAAAGACCCAAACATATGTCTTGTATAACCAGTGGTTCATGTAATGAACTTATTTCATTTGCCTCAGCGGGGTTCAGCGACAATGTGGTGTCAGTGGGTGGTTGGTTAAAAATCAGTGTTGGAGTAAAGCATTGGTCATGATCATTGCTGTGACCCTGTTTTGTGTAGGGATTGCCATCCGATTTGCTCGCCGGTGAGATCGGAATGTAGTCGTATTGAGTCAGTTGCGGAGGCTCATCTGAGTTGTTTTTGTAATTCAGAGGACTCAGCTTGAAATCATGAGAAGGCTCGCTATTGTCAAAGCTTTGTGATTGCTCAACTCTGACGGATCCAGGATTTGGAAAATGGACGTGGGCGTCAAAGTTAGGAAGTTCAAGGTGCGGTGGACTATTTAACGAACAATCCATCTCGACTGTTGTCTTCGTGGCACAGTCCATAAACTCCTTTTGGTATTCAGGCTTGGCATCAGGTAATCTTGTTCTTTGACTTGGACTTGGGTCAACAGAGCCATTACATTGAGTTTGATGTGTGTCGTCTTGAATGTCCATTTCCTGCTGTTGTGTTAAAACTGGGCTGATTGGTGAAGAGGTGTGTAGAAAGGTACAATGATTTCCATCTTCTCCGTCTCTGCATGGTGAATTCAGGTGGCTTGCCATGAAGTCCACAGGTAAATCTCCTCTGATGTCGTGAACATCTAAAATATCCCCTTTTGTGTGAATTGCATTGAATGACAGATTTGAGTCACTTTTCAAAGAGTCATGAACCTGGGGAGCCTCGCAGGGATAATTGGTAGCACCAGTGTTATTGAGGCTTTCCATCTGTTTTAGGACTAACAGACTGTTTTGTCCCAGTGATTGGATGTCTTGAAATGTTAAGCCATTCTGGGTACTTTCGGTGTTACTTTCCACAAGAATTGGACTGCAGGGCTTATCTGTGGTGATTATGTCCACTAATAAGTCAGGATTTGGGCCAACATTGTGAACGTCAACGAAACAATGTGCATTCTCAATGCTACTTTCGGCATGCCCACATTTCAGTTCATCACCATAGGCCATTACATCTGGTGACTTGTGAATGTCGACACTGGATTGAAGGAGAGTTGCTGATGAAGGAATATGTGCCTTTGCATCCTGATAACTGTCTGTCAAATGTGGTGGGCCATCACAATTCTGAGGTGACCGATTCCCATTTTTGTCTTTGCAAGTGTCCTCGTCTGCCTGAGCACCCACCACGCTCGAGGGATGAGATGATGCAATCAGCGTATTCGTCTCAGGTACATGCCCATCTGAAATTAATTCCATCTCGGCCTTGCTGATGCTGTTTTTGCTGGGCTCGCTTGGCTCTGATGAAATCTGCTGGTTTACATAGACTATGTGGTCAGCACTGTGAGGGAGAGATGACTGTGATTCTTTGAGAATGAATTCAATATCGTCCTTCTGCTCCTTGATATTTGAAGGTGAAAATATATTCTGCTTCTCGGTAATTGCCTCCTTTTCACTGTGATCTTCTCCCTTTGCTGAATGACACTCACTTTCTTGTTGTGGACTTGTGAGGGAGGTGGCATTTGGCTTCCTGTGTTGTGATATAATGGATTCACTTTCGAATAGAGAGTCAGACATGACCTCAATACTTTTCATCAGTTTTTTTGTGTATTGATTCTGCTGTAAGACATCTTCCTCTTTTGTTTCAACAGCAGTGTCTTTTTTGAGATTTCTCTCCTCTACCGTGTGGTCATTATGGAGTTGTGGGGTCATTGTTATTACATCTGAGGCATCACCCCCTTTTTTGGCATAATCCTCAAGGGCTCCTGGCTCACTGTGAATACTACTGTGGGGACTGTGGTGTCCACTCACCAGGTCGAAGTGGAATGGACTGCTCCACGGAAGTTCTGGTTCATTGAAGGGCTCTGAAGCCACTGGCGCGTCGATGGTATCATTTTCAGACTCTTCACTTAACCGCAAAGGTGAGAATTTGCTCATTTGCAGTGGCTTTCGGTCCTCTTGGCTGAGTGGAGTTTCCAACTTTGTTGTCTGCAGCTGGTTTTCAAGCTCGTTTACGATTCGCTTGATTTCCAACTCATCCTCGGAGGCGCAGCTGTTAAGATTTGCACTGTAGTCAATTATTTTTTCTGGCAGAGACAAAGCCACATCACTGTAATCTGATTTATTTTCGCTGGATTTTTCCAAATCGCCTTTATACTGAGAAATTTCATCCGGTAGCACTGGGCTTACTATTAGGTTCCAGTCTCTTTGTTCCAGAAATGGAGAAAATGAGGGCACAAATTCTTCTTTTTTGTCAACTGTGCTCTCCATTGAATGGAAACCCTCTTTCTGAATCGGCATGTCGGTGTAAAGGCCACTGTCAAATGCTGCTAGGTCGCCAAACATTGACGATGTGTCAAATGTAAGAGGAGACTTCATGAGCCCCTGATCCTGATCCAGGGGGTAGGGTATGAGGTGGAGTGACTCTTTTTGGCTTTGGGTTGGTGAAAGGCACACTTCATCAATCAGGGAGGGGCAAAGAGTCACGGGTTTGTTCACGTCTAGCTCATTTGCTAAAGCAATCGCCTTCGTCTCCTTTGCCACGTGCACAATGTCACTCTGTTTTTCAAACGTAGTGCTACCTGACATTTCTGCATGTTTGGAACGGGGCCGCTGTCTCTTTTTGCCCTTTTTACTTTTGTCAACATTGGAATCTGTTTCTTTGTTGCTTGTTGGCGAGTGTGAAATAAAATGCAAGGCTGATTTGTTATCTGTACCGCCACAGTGGCTTTGTTCTTCTTTGGGGCACAAATTGTCCGTGCTTTCTAATGGGTTTGTACACAAACTGACTGTTGGGGTATTTTCCTGGATCAGCTCTCTTGATTTGATATCGCTTATTTTTTCAAACTCTGCGACTGATGAGGATGGCAGTGAATCAACAATTTCTGCACGTGGAAGTGAGTTTGTTGAGCTGTCTGTACACTCTTTGTTGTCAAAGAGACTGGCTTTGTCATCGTTCCGCCTCTTCAAAGATTTGGTGAATGTCAGTGCTGGTGTGCTGGTCTCGCTGCATGCCTTCTGTTGGGAGGAGCTTTTATGGCTCTTTTGCTCGGAAGATTGTTTTTTGTTTATGTCGGCCTTTCTCTCACAGTCTGATTCAATGCGGTCAATGCTTTTGGGGCTGTTCACGCTGTCGCTTGAAACACTCACAGAAGTGCTGAGTTCACTGCTTGTGGAGGACCTGCTACCCCTCCTCTTGAGTCTCTGAGGGGAATCCTGTTTCTCAGATGAAAGAGAAATCTCCTCACTTTTCTTCTCCTCAAAACACTCTTTTGAATCACGCCTCCACGCTGCTTGGTCCCTCTCGCTCCGAGCTCGCCATTTACACTCTTTGGTGTATGTGTATTTACACCGACTACTTTGGTTGAGTCGGCCTTGGCTAGCTATCTTGACTGGCTCACACTCATCATCTGAGTCTGAAACGTAGTCGTACTCTCCAAATGCAGGGTTCTGTACAGCGGGCGTCAGTTTTTCCATCACTAAGGAAAACTGGAGGTTTTTGCTGCCTTTAACATTGAGCTTATTTTTTTGTTGCACTATTTTATGTATGAGCTCTTTGCTCCAGGTGCCACCTCCAGTGCTTCGCCTCTTGCCCTCTTTCACCGCAGCCCTTGGGGTTGGAGATGTGGAGGTTTGAATGGGCACCGACGCTCCAAGTGCAGGTCTGTCCTGAAAGCTTTTAAAAGCACAGCGTTCAGAGAACCCGCTGGATAAGAGAACTCTTGGGGTACTTGTACTTTCGTCGTCACTTTTACCCAGCTTTCTTGCCTCCTTCACTTTACTCTCATGCTCCTTCATCTTCTCCCTTGTGGCAGTTTTGGGAATTTTCGGAGAGGTCTCCTTTTTCGTGTTGTTTTTTTTCTGATTGCGCACAAAGTTAAGAGGTGTTTTCGCAGGTTTGTCGCTCAATGTTTTATTTCCCTTGGGGCTCTCAACATCTGAATCATAAAAAGACTTTTCCTGTCTGGAGGAGCTGCTGTCGAGGGCTGCTTGTTCATCTTTGCTCTCAATTACGACAGATTCTTTTGTTTTCACGCACTGTTTGTTGGATGTTGCTTTGACAGTGTTGAGGTCATCATCAGCAAAAGCATCAATAAAGCTACTGTCGATCTCTGCATTGTCTGACTGATACCCAAGTCCATTCAGCGCTTCTGTAATTAAGCTGTCTAACTTTGCATCCTCCATTTCCAGTTCAGGGAGAGGAACGGGGAGGTTGGCAGACCCAGAGAACAAGTTAAGTTTCATTGGATCATCCTTGCTGTCAACTTTTGTGTCATTGTCTGATATCAGCTCTCCATTCTTATTAAGGCCCAACAAAGAAAGATGAAGGTCAGACGGGCATCTTGACAGAGAAACATTTGGCGGAGATGAAACTGCTTTTGCTGGTTCTGTGTGGAACTTGCGATTGTCTTCGAGCTTTGGCATGTTGGGCTGTGTGCAGTATTGCTTATGCCCCAGAAAAGAAGCAACATTGCTGAAATTCTGATCGCACTGCTTACAAGTCAGAAGTACATCCAACTGGTCAAGATTTGCTGTGGTTAATGAATTGGCGAACAGCTGATGTGCGGAGTAAGGTGGGGGAGGCTGGTGATGCTCCATCCCATAACTGTCCATATAAGCTTTGCTCCCATCCATTGTTGTCTTTGCGTGTGTGCTGCTTTGCAGGTAGCCCATCATGTTGTCTTTGTCTCTGTCTGGTGCGTAGGGAATGTTTCTTTGACCTTCGGCATGAAACTGATGGGGCTGAGTGCTGAGGTGATCGGGAGCTAACTGGGTTTTGGACTGGGGCTGGTGATAAAACGGGACGGGGGCACCTGACTTTGACATCTGACTTTCCTCAGAGGTGTTGACTGGGCTGGCGGATGCTGGGGAGAGGGAGGAACAGGTACTACTAGCTGCAGGGGTATGAGCTGGCGAAGGCAACGGGGATTCATAAGGTGACACCATCATCAGGCCCATGGGTGCAACTTGCAATGGTGAATAGCTGTAGCTCCTGGACGATGAAACGGGAATAGTTTGGTTGAGCCCGAAATATAAAGCCTTGTTTTTTGAGTCGCATAGTTGTGCATGACTCATTTCTACTTTGAAAGTTGAGACCTGTTTGACAGCCTCCTGCCTTTGGTTCGTAAAACCTTCGCTATTTCTGCTGCTTTGAAATGAACTGGGGACTTTGAGCGAGCTATTTTTATGTGATTTGTTCTCATCCTGCCATTCAGAAGGAGAAACCATGAAGGAAACTTTCTGATTGCATATTTTGCTTTGATAACTCAATTCGGCTGCTGGCCGCAGTTTCTGCCACTGCATTCTGTTGTCTTTAGATTGCCTTTTGTCAGGTGTGGACTGGTTCTGAAATTGAAACTTGTCACTCCCATCACTGTACTGAACCGTGTTTTGCTCCACTGGTAAAAAAGTCTTACTTGGCCCCTCCCAGGTGTGCGGTAACCCATTTACAATATTATTATTGCTATTTTTATCAAATTGCACTGAGCTTGTGTGAACACGATTGCCTGTTGAACTGTTTAACGTTTTGCTAAGAAAGTGCATTTGTGTGTGCGGAAGAGTTCTCGTGTGGTGCACACTCGCTTGTGTTCTTTGGTTGGCAGCTGTGTCTTTCAGGTGACAGTTCCTCGTGCTCCCCGGGGCTATGGTTGCATCCTTACCATCAACCTGTCCAAGACCGTCTGTGCTCTCTGGCAGGGCATTCTTTCCCTGCTCCGGCTGCTGCGAGATGGAAGCGGAGCTGTCAGTGCTGGTCGAGTCCTCACTCAGTTTCCTGGGGCACTGAATGGAGGCTGAAACCCCTTGAAACTGCGACTGCTGGCTGTGAGGATAAGAGCCCCTGGGCTCCGGCTGCTGTTCATTACTGAATTTAGTGCTGTTTTGAGCAAGGTTTGGCCCTTCTACAGGCAAAAAGGAAAATGAATGATGAGTCCCATGAACAGAACCGTGGGAGGAGTCTGTAAAGTCTTGGGATTGTTGGTTCTGTTGACAGGGAAAAGAGTCAGAGGTTGACTCTTCCAGAAAATTATATCCATATTGAAATGAGCCAGGCACGAGGGCATTTGTCTTGTTGTCTGTAGGAGCAGTGGGTTTTTGCGATGAAGCATAGTTAGCACCATTAAAAGTCCTCTCTGGAGACTGCCAGGTGTTTGAGGCATTCAGCTGAAAGTCAGTCAGGATCAGCTGGCCGCCCGACTGTGCGCTGTTGTTCTCCATTGTGGCAGGCTGCTGTTTCTGTGTCAGGGGGAGATGTGGGTGGGATGATGTCCCACTTGAAGATCCCAGTGCCTGTGAGGTATAGCTTGGAGAGGTAAGGTTCGAGGAGGCCTCTTGGAAACAGCGGCCGTAGTTGAGCTCTTCTTGCTGCACTTCAACCTCTCTCTCTGGTATACTGGGAGTGTGGAATCTGTAGCTGCCCGAGACTGGGCCGCGGCCGGCGTCCAGTTTTGTGGCTGGTGAAACCTTCTGCTGTGGGTAGGCAATCCCAATGTTGAGGTTCGAGCGGGTGTTGGTAATGCTGAGACTGTACAGGTGCTGTGGGTTGCCGCGCTCTGACTTTCCAGACCGCTTGTTCTTCTCTCTGCCGCGTCCCTTTCCACTTGGTGACTGGGGACTTCCTTTGCCACTGGACCAGGTTCTGTCAATGGCAAACTTTGATCTGTTCTGCAATGATCTGAAGTCAATCTTGCCTGCCTGCTGTGGCCGTATTACAGCCTCACGCTGCTGAGCACCGTCGCGTTCCTTTTTTACTTTGTCAAGCTTGGGGCCTCTGCTGCTGGCTCTGGCATCAGTGTTTGTGTTTGAAAAGTGCTCTGAAGACTCCTTTGTGGTTTTGACACTCTGCTGTTGCACTGCTGTCCCCTCATCCTGCAGTTTGGACTCAGCGCCCAGCTCTTTGACAGCATGCATTCGCTGAGTCTCTCCTGCCATGGTGCACTACGAGTGCGTTGAAGGTCCGCGTCTCAGATGAGGTGTCTGGGTGACAGAGGCATCGTCTTCTGGATTGCATGAATCAGCAAACGTCCACTAGCAGGAAGTGCAAGGACAGGGCTGCTTGCTGCAGGCTCATCTCTTTACTTCCATTTTGAGCTGATGATTTGGCAGCCCAGCACATCAGACCTGGAGGAACACAGAACACAGGATACGTTAAAAAGGCTTTCGCTCTTTTATCAAACAACTTTTCCTCACATATCAAGAAAGACTAGCCAAACATCACGCATTATTCATAATCTAACGTCTATGAACGCAAGAAAAAACATGAATTACTCCAACTTGAATCAAAAACAAAAGAACTGCAGTAATATCGGTTAACTAGACCAAGGACATGAACATTTTATCATGATTTTCATGAGTAAAGTGTATTTTTTTCCCTCCCCGTTTTAGCCAGCAGAGGGAACCATTGCATCACGTTGCAATTTGTCTTCCAAGGCACCAACTACAGAATCTCTTCACCGTACCAAACTTCAAAGAGTGCAACACACCGTCAGAGGAAGCAGACGACAGTACAGGACGGTACAAATACAGTGCCAGTCTCTTAAGACGCTCTGCAAATGACTCACAAAGTCCTTTAGTAGAGTGACACAACATTTTAGTGTTTATGCTTTTGCTGAAGAAGACATGGATCATGGAGCAATATCGAGGATTAGTGGGTCAGTCGTTAGACATTTAATATTGGGCACAGTGACGCTTTTGCCTTGACTCAGGCATCCCAGACACTGCCTCTCAGGTCCTAGTTTACTTTGGCCACGACCGCTGCTGCTTCTTTTTGAGGCCAGACCAGATGAAAGATCCAATTTAGCACCAAAAAGTCATTCATAGGGAACTTAAATCTGACCTACTTTTCTTTTTTTCCGTGACTATGACAAGCAGAAGCCACAGAAGAGACTATCGTCATCATTACAATTTACACAATAAGACAATAGTCTAGGCACATTTTAACCTTCCCACTTCCCTTTCAAGTACTGGTTAGTAGAAATGACATTTAAATATTACTTAATGATGGTGTGGAGTAAGTAACAGACCTACATCCAGGACAGGGTGATATTTGTAAAAGGGTTTGAGTCAGTGTGTACAATTCTGGAAATAGGCTGGAATTGTTTTATGAAGGTCCTTGTTTCAAAGAAATATTGCCGACTATAAATGTCAGAATAAATCTTTGGGTTCATCTTCAATATCTAATGGACTCTTTTGGCTTCACTTTAATTGTCAAGTTTCATAAAAATCAGACAAGTCTTTTTCCCTCAAACTTGAAGATATCAGACAGCCACACAAAAAAATAAAATTTGAAGGATTGTTTACTTCTGCACCCAAGTCCCAATCGAGTCGTTTGATTTTGGCCGATACAGAGTCAGTATTTGCGCACGCTCTCTCTCTCTCTCTCTCTGTCTCTCTCTCTCTATTGCTCACTCTCGCTCAAAGACAAGATATTCAATTCAATAAACTTTGTTGTTTTTAGCAAACAACCATGACTTTGAATTTTATGGTCGTAACACGCTCCAGAAAAGCTGGCACAGGTGGCAAAAAAAGACTGGGAAAGTTGAGGAATGTTCATCAAACACCTGTTTGGAACATCCCACAGGTGAACAGGCTAACTGGGAATAGGTGGGTGCCATGTTTGGCGCTACCTTGAATTACTCGGTCATTCACAAGCAAAGATGGGGCGAGGTTCACCACTTTGTGAACAACTGCATGAGAAAATAGTAAAACAGTTTAAGGAGAATGTTGCTCAACGGACATTTGAATGGAATTTCATAATTTCATCATCCACAGTCCATTCAAACGGTTCAGAGAATCTGGAGAAATCACTGCATGTAAGAAGCAAGGTCAAAGATCAACACTGAATGCCTGTGACCTTCGATCTCTCAGACAGCACTGCAACCGACAACAATGTGAAAATGATTTCACCACATGGGCTCAGGAACATTTTAGAAAACCAATGTCAATCAATACAGTTTGGCGCTACATCCTTAAGTGTAAATTAAAACTCTACATAGAATCAAACCCCCCCCCCCCACCCCCCAAAAAAGTCATTTTTCCATCAACAACGATCAGTGGAAACTTAGGTTAGCGGATCGGCACAACTTTAAAACAAGTTTTTACACAATAAATATATGGGTACAGTTAGTCCAGCCCATAGCAATAGATACTCATTTCCTCTTCTTCTTTTTAGTTGTTTTTTTCAAAATTGCTTTGACTGATACAATCCTAAATTGTACTTCTAAATGGCCTTGAATCTTGCACTTTCCTTAGTTTATGAACGGATGTCTTCACTCAATATGCAGCGTCCACGCTGCTGCAGCTCTGGTCAAAGCGCTGCCACAGACTAAAATATGGGGACTGGAGATCGGAAAGTGGAGCTGAGATGAAATGGCATATCATTTGAGGAGGTCATTCTCTGGCATAGGTTTCCGCATCCCAGCCTTTGGTAAACCTATCAAAGGTATTTAGCACATGAGAAGGGAGGCCTGGGGCTGCAGCCCGACTGGGTTTTAGGCCTGGTTGTGAAAAATCACATCTTCTGTGCAGCTCCGCACAATCTGAAAGCCAGAGTGTCTGCAGCTGTTTTAGCCACAGGTTGGGGAAAGTGACATGAAAGGACCTGCCAGCATTTCCATCAGCCAGTGCTTGATCCATCTCCTCAGAGTCAACAGTTACCATCATACATCATAGCCTCAATTGTATTTGCCCAGACTGCCCGTTGAGGTTCGGGGCGGTGGATGAATGGCTATGGCAACAAAAAGACCAGTATGAAGAAAGTAGCACCAATGCCTCAGCTGTCAGTTTACAAAGACGGGTCATTTATTTTCCAATGAATGCTGAATACACTTCCGTCCAGACCTTTGCATTTCAATACATTCTGCGCTTGAACCACACTCATCGTAGGCTTCAATTATTTCACACACAGACCCTGGTTATCAGTCTCACTATTTTGTGAGAGCTCACCTTTTTGGGCTGGTTTATCCGATTTTATCTTGAAAGGTATGCCTTGATCTTGGGCTGTCAAAAGAGCAGTGGTAGCGCCAAAAGTGCAAGGATGGAAGGCATATGGTGGTATCAAATTTTGCATACTGCGCTAAATTTGGGTCCAAGAGTGTTGAAGTGGGGTTTCGTGGGTCAATTAAGCTTGGGCGCGCACGCTTCCTTTCTGGAACTCAGCTCTCACATTATCAGGCCTCTTGAGCATCCCAACTGGCGTCCGCACAACACCTCCAACAGGGAAGATTGATAGACACTGATGAGCACTTGGGAACAAGTATATTTATGGTATAAGTGTTTTTGTTTTTTTGGGGGGAGAGAAAATGGAGATTTGTTCTATTAAAGACGCATGGCAAGTATTCACGTTCTCACTGAGGTGAGGAAGTGGGTAAGGGGTAGTTGAGTGAAAAATCAATTTCCTGAACGTCCTTTCCATTCGTGTTGGGGCAGAAAAAATGTGGTGTCTGCTTGAGTGAAAATATGTTGGTTACACTGTGAAAATCTTTGTCGACTCATCATTTCAACTGTTATGAGCTATAATTGCTTTCGCAAATCCTTTTTTTCCTTGCCAATATGCCGCAGATATCTCAAACTCTCTTAGCTTAAGGGACTACAGACTCAGCATCTCTGGGCTTTGTTGATGTGTTTTCTGTAACACAAGATCATCCTAAGGTGACTCAAAGAAATGGTTGAAGCATATCATTGCTGCCAAGATAGATGACCTTAAGTGTACAGCAATTTCATATTGAAGATAAGACATCGAAATCTTTAGAACCTTGAGTAAATCGCTCTCTAAAGACACTGAGCATGATTAGTGCCAGGGTCTGACTTTAAGCCTTTTTGGGTGGTGGTCCTGCCAGAACCAGCACTGGACCTGAATTAAAATAATACTTCCCGAAATTCATAATGATATCTGTAGGCCAACCTGTGGATGTTCAGCAGCCAAAATGCACGCAAGTACAGACAATCAAGGCAGCCGCTTAAAGAAACTATGCACACTCCCTACTCCTCAGTATATACTGTAGATAATATGAATTAAAATGATACTGAACAAAATTAATAATTTATGCGTTGGCCTACCAGTGGATGAAGTAGAAAAAATCATGTAGTTTTCGTAGCCAAAATGAAGACAAGTACGTAGTGCCACTGAGTGATAAAGGTAGCAGCTTAAAAATATATACCACATATATAATGCTATTGCGATTTAAAACAATACTTAACACAAAATTTCAAATTGCAGTATGTATGTAGGCCTGCCTGTGGCTGTAATAGTCAAGTGTCTAGGCCAATGGTTCTTAACCTGGGTTCGATCGAACCCTAGCGGTTCGGTGAATCAGTCTCAGGGGTTCGATGGAGCCTCTGTCATGGAGGGTCAGACACGCGACTCAATATGTCAAATAGTTATAACACACCCGCTTGGCCATCACTGGTTGCCAGCCAATCGTAGGGCACACAGAGACGAACAACCATCCACGCTCACACCTAGGGACAATTTAGAGTGTTCCATTAACCTGCCACGCATGTTCATGGAATGAGGGAGGAAACCGGAGGACCCGAAGAAAACCCACACAAGCACGGGGAGAACATGCAAACTCCACACAGGAAGGCCGGAACTGGAATTGAACCCGGTACCTCTGCACTGTGAAGTCGACGTGCTAACCACTCAACTACCGGGCTGCCCGATATGGAATATTAGATATAGAAAAGCAACTACAGTAGTTCACTTCACCAAATTTATTTATGAAATTTCTCATGATGGTCTGGTTGGGCCGACATAGTCACATGTTGGCAACACGTCATCGGACCAGTTCTTTTTTTTTTTTTTTTTTTTTTTTTAATGGAAATGAAAACCAATCACTCGTGTCAACATCAGTTTTACTAGACACTGAGACATGAGGAATGAGGTCATCTCAGGAAAAAAGAAGCACAGCAGAGAAGGTCATTCACTTTCAGGAAAATCCCACATTGAGGTGAGTGCGATGCTCGGCAAGCTGTATAATGAGGGGGACAGCGGGGTGCTGGGGAGGGGAGGGGGTGAACTGGCAGAATAAAAGCTGTGTTGCTGCTCTCATCAGGCCACTGCCGTCATGACTAGTCCAGCAGAGGGAATGTGCAGTCAGAAGGGCTGGCCCAGCGCCCATACAGGGGCACATTGCCAAAACCTCGGTCAGCGTGCCTGCCTACTCTGTATTTTTGGAAACATCCATTATGCAAGCAATTTGCCTTTAAGATCTCTGCATTCAAAGGCTGGCGGGGAAGAAATGTCAATGATGTGAGGACAGTGCAGCATGTTTTCACAGCAATGCGGCCATGGATATTAATACCCTGCGAGTGGAAGTGTGATCATGAGTGATCTGTCAGTATTCCATCACACCCCTTACTTCTCTACTTGTGATTTATGGGCTAAATCTTTGACATCGTTGAACTTCCTCCATGCTGATGAGAGCTTGACAGAACACAAAATATCAGAAATATTAGAACTCTCACTGCTGTTGAAGTTCAAATGACGTAGTACAGTACCGAGGAGAGATTGCTATATTGCCATCGTACCTCCACCAGCCCTAACTCCACCCTTACCCCATTGCGGTTAGCTGCACGGCAGGGACGACGTAAATGTGTGTGTGCGTGCGTGTGTGCGTGCGTGCGTGCGTGTGTGTGTGTAAAGGGACATTGGTGTGTAATTCCAGAGGCTCCCTTTACCACCTCCCTCGTTTTCCCCCCTTCCGTAGACGAGTTTTATTTATTTATTTTTTCAAACCACTGGATTCTGTTTCCATATTGCTAACCGCAACATTCCACAAACATGATGGAATCTTTATTAAAAGTCATTTTCTTTCCTCTTTTTGACATAATTTCCCTTGTGTCTGCGTGCTTTATGGAACGTTACTTGCATGGCAGTTCCATAAAAACAGGTATACTATTGGACTGATCATAAAACAAGACTGTGGAAGGAGCATGACTGCAGTGGAACTGCAAGTGAGAAAATCTTGCCTGACTCTTACAGCTAAGCAAGTCAAGCTTATCTTTAATTGGCAAATTCCTTCACTCAGGTTTTATTTCGTCCACCTTCCTTCTTTTGGCGTATCAATATTTGCTTGTCCCTACTTTAGCCAGGGGCAAAAGTATTTGGTTCCCTCTCAAAACACGTTTTATTAAAAGAAAGAGATACTTTGAGATTGAATAAGTATAGGATTAGCTTAATTGTCACAGGTATGTCTGGGGCAACACTCCTGAATTTCAATAGCCGAAGAATTAACCAGGTACTTTTTAGAATTACAACACGCGGGGGAGACGGAAACAAATAATATAGCTGCATAACTCACGAGTGTTTAGGCAACCCAAACAATGAAAATAGGACCTTGGGGTGGTCCCGACTGGACTCGAACGTGGCAGATGGACCCCACAAATCCAAACAGAAACTGGGAGAGGAAATATAGCAGCACACAAGGGTCTCAACCACACACAGCAAAGAAGTCATCAATCATCACTTTTAGTCCGTTACGAATAGCAAAACAAACGGATATGAAAATACAGACAGATGAGAGAGTTACCTATGGGTTTTTTTTTTTTGATCAATGTAATTTCAGTATTGTTGTACCTCATTCCATGGCTTCAGACAAGCTAATTTTGGAACATTCTACACACACTCCTCTCCAAAAATACTGTAGTGAGGCCAATTTTGTTCCCCCTGTCGAATGAAAACATCTGACATGAAAGGATGAATATACTGTAACACAGTTTAGCTTCATTTCCTGGTATTTACAGTGTTGCTGTAGCCTGCAGAGTTTTTCTGCTCAACAAACATTATGGTCCCGCTACAGAAGAAGTCATGCAAGCCCAACAGGACCTCCCCTTTCACAGGTGTGGTTATATTTGGGGGATCATAAGAAAGAAAAGATCTGTTGTCCAAGCTTTAGCCTTTCCATCACGTAAGCAACGGTAACCCCATTTTCTCATCAGTCTACAAATCTTTGTCGCAGACATTTTGAGTCGCGCCTCTGTACTTTGAGGCACATTCCAGCTTGGCCTGACTTGATCAGGATACCTTCACCCCTACCCTCTGGAGGTTGTTGCTGATGTCACTGATAGTTATTTTTCAGACAGCTTTACAGCTCTCACAAGGTTTCATAAACTGCTGCTCATTTCCTTGACCTGCTCAATGTATGTTTCTAATTTAGTTGATCAATTCTTTTTTTCTCTTCTCCTGGAAATTGCAAATTGTTATTTTGGCTATGGTCTGTCTATATGTGTGCAGTAGCTCAGATAGCTTTTCTTATCTTCGCTTAGCTTCATTCACAATTGCTTGTATTTTGCAAATAGTCGCCTCTCTGTTTTTCATGACAGTTAGACCTCTAATGAATATACACTAAATGTAGACTTCACGGGCAAAAACAAATCCAAAATAAAGCATCAAGGTTATCATAGTTTAAAAAAAAATAATTATGAAAGTATTATGAAAATAGTACGTAAATAGCGGTAAATTTTCTTTGAAAATTTTGAGTGTAATTCGAATTGTGCGTCTAAAGAGCGAAGAGCGTTCATAACTTGGGGATCATCTTTCTCTCTCTCTCTATCTCTCTCTCTCTCGCTCTCTCTCTGTACACACACACACACACACACACACACACGCGCATATATATATATATATATATATATGTATATATATATATATATATAGAGAGAGAGAGAGAGAGAGAGAGAGAGATTGGGCAAATGCTGCTTGAGAACTCTTTGCCTGCATGAACAACCTGCTGCCACAACTCTCACAAAATATTTTGCTGTCGGCTTTTGGCTCCTGCTCCACTTGACCGCAAGATATATGTCGTATTTTTACAACAGACATACAATATCCACACAGGTACAGATATTGGTACTTTTGCATCCCTCACATACATAAAATATTCTTTAGATTCTCAACTGTATTTTACAGTGACATATTCTTGATGTGCGAAAAATCTAAAGGCAGCAGGCAGCATGTAGGTGAAAGTCCAAAGAGGGGATTTAAGCTTGTAGGGGCAAAGTTACAGTGTGAGAGGCTCTGTTGCCCGAGGGCACCTTTCTTATTGACCTGTCAGCCTCCTACCATGAATCAATGAACAAACTCATTTAAGGCAAGCGTGCACGGGCAAGCAGGAATGGATCCCCATGTCACTAATCACACCTGTTTGACAGAAGTCCATTCATCCAGTAATATGTCATCCAAGACAAACAATTTAGCATATCTGGCCAAAATCTCAATGATTTTTCCATGCCTTGCAGTCACGGTCCATGTTGTGAGTAGTAAATGTTTTCATGCAAATATCTCATCATCATGATCACACAATTTTTTGGATGATATATTTTCTTAGAAACTCACAATAAACAATAGTATCAATAATGTTTTGTTAATGCCACTGATATAATGATATTAGAGCATAATAGTTGAAAAAAAATCATTTTTAAGAGTAATTAACTAAAAGTTAATCCATTCATCCATTTTCTAATCCCCTTATTCTCATGAGGGCCACGGGCGTGCTGGATCCTATTTTAGCTGTCTTTGGGCAGTAGGTGGGGGTACACCCTTAACTGGTTGCCAGCAATTGCAGGGCACACAGAGACGAACAACCATCTGCACTCACACTCGCACCTAGGGACAATTTTGAGTGTTCATTCAGCCTGTCATGCATGTTTTTGGAACGTGGGAGGAAACGAGTACCCGGAGAAAATCCACACAGGCATGGGGAGAACATGCAAATGCCACACAGGAAGACCGGAACCAGAATCTGCTTTACTGTTTGTTGTATATGTTAAATTGCTCCATGTACAGCACTTTGTATGCAGCGATGGCTGTTTGAAAGTGCTCTATAAATACAGTTGAGTTGAGTTGAGAATCGAACCCTGGACCTCGGCACTGTGAGGCAGACGTGCTAACCAGTCGCCCACCGTGCTGCCCTAACTAAAGATTGGCAAAATAGTGACATTGAAATGTAGAGCAATAAATACAATATCTTGATCTAAAAAATATATAACTCAAACAGGCTCAGGCTCAGTTCACAAAAAGTCAATGAAAACAAATATTAACACAAAACATACAAACCACACATCTGTCGTGGCAGAGTAAATTAATGAGTTGTCTTCAATCTCCTTCAGAGTGATCTCTATCACCTGGTTGTATAAGGATGGAATGACTGCTTGGGAAATGTCCGTTTTTACACAATTTGTACTGCCAAATCAAAGTTTGCAGCTTTTCTTTAAACACGGGTTTCTCAAACCTTTTGAATGGCTGCATTTCTTCCGCCCAAAGTCGAGTAATGCTATCAGAATATAATTTGCAAGTTGTCAGGAAATGGCCAGCCCGCCATGTTTTTGCTGTTACCAGCTGAAGAAACTGGGTTGGAACTTGGATGGTTGTTTTACATGGACTTTGAGGTTTGTTGTGTTGTAACTTTCTTCATACAAATGCGTCATACGCAATTGCACGTTCATCTGGCTTAAATCCAAAAAAATCCCACATGTTGCTGCATTAAGGTTTGGAACCAATTCCAAATATGCTGCTCAACTTTCTGTGATTATCTAACTACCGCAGTCGGAAAACTTTGCTTTGAATACGTTAATTCTCACTGCTAAAACCCACACTGGCGAGCAACTGACAGGAGACGGAACAAAACCGCTCAACTGATTGTTGACAACATATGAAAACAAAGACACATGTAAATGGAAATGTTTCGAGTCTGGAAAAAAAAAATTCTTGTGTCCAATTTATTTGTCAAATGATAAGTCGATAGTAATTTTTGTGACAGGCCTAAGCATCTGAACAATGAATTTCATGTGCTTCGCTTGATTTAAAAAAAAAAAAAATACAACGGCACTCCAACCCTTAATATAAACACGAGTCCTAAATGTGAGGAGCACACAGCATTGTGGTGCAATTAATGTCTGCACAACAAATATGTGAGAAGCCTGATCTTTGATTCGAATGACTTTGAAGTGGGTTTTGGAAAGCTCAGCCGTGGCTGACATCCATCTGAGAATGTTTGTTTGGTCTAAAAACTCAACCTACCTCCAGGTCACACTCATTCGTTTTGACCTCCAGGTAAGGCCTGTTGTTTAGTTATAGGACTGGGGAGACATTTGCGTTCTATCACTTTCCCCAAATATAATGGCCTAAGTCATTGTTTGACCCTCTCTCTCTCTCTCTCTCTCTCTCTCTCTCTCTCTCTATATATATATATATATACATGTGTGTATCATGGGCGTGCTGGAGCCTATCCCAGCTGTCTTTGTCTGGTTGCCAGCCAACCGCAAGCCACACATAGTCAAACAACCACGGGTGCTCACAATCAAACCTTGGGATAATTTAGAGTGTTCCATTAGCCCGCCATGCATGTGTTTGGAACTTGGGAGGAAACCGGAGTACCCGGAGAAAACCTGCGCAGCCACGGGAAGAACATGCAAACTCTACACAGGAAGGCCGGAGCCGGAATCGAATCATGCACCTCTGCACTGAGAGGATAGGTGTGCTAACTAGTGGACCACCGTGCTGCTCTGGAATGAAGTTATTAAGAAGTATAATGCAATCAGTTTTTGGTTCAGTTTTTTGTGTTTTCTGAAAAAAAAAAAAACTTTTATTTTCGGATTTTCAAAGGACATTCAAGTTCCAACATGTGGGAGAGTAAGGGAGCAGAGTCCATGTGGGCCAACAATACTATCTGTCAGTGAAACTTTAATCTACAATCATGTCAGCAATTGGGAGAAAATCCCATTTTACAAGCAGACATTTGAGTACATGCGTGCACGCAACTGTGTAATACTCTACACACTGTATTATTAGACTACATGTCTGCATGAATTGCAGTCAATGTGACTGCAAAGGATTGTCTGAATGTGGTAAAGCAGTGCTTAACTGTATGCTTTTACAAATCTTGTATTATGTATAAAAGTTTACAATGTTTGCAATGTCAGGTTTTGCAAAAAGCACATAGAAGCACTTCGCTTCAATTTGGCATTGCGTGCCAAGGACGGAAAGTCAGGTAGGATTAGCGTAGTACAGGAAACAAAAACATCAGCCCTATACAACACACATTGGCAAACTCAAGGGAAGGAATTTATGTTTTATAAGTGCAGGCCTTTCAGCTTGGGTGGGTTGAGCATCGTGGAAAGGTTAGCAGTGGGGGGGTGGGAGGGGCTTGACTTGATACTTTTTTCTTGCTTTCGAATTCACTTCAATTTACACCAAAACAAAAACTCTCGGATGGCCAATGGTAAAGAGGGAATTCCAGGCACAGTCTACAATGTGAGTCAGAAGCAGAATTTTCCACATTCACTCTGACTGACTCCTTTTACATAGTCCGGCGAAATGTCCAAATGACCTAATTACAACTCAGGGTTTCCTAAGTAGCCCATGTCAATGAATGACAAGATATTCAGAATGTCCATCGTCACAAAACAGTAGCGCTACTTTTGAGGCAATGAATCATGCTTCTCTTCATCTGGGAGAGTGAACTCAAGAGTTGTCCAGATGACTTTTTCTGATGCATCAAGCTTTTTTTCCCCCCACAAAGTTTTCCATTGCTTCAAGATGAATTATGAGTTCTTAACCAAAGAGATCCTTTCTTCACACACTTACATTCAACAAAGCAGGATGAACTTAAGATGTTTATATATATATATTTTTTTTAATGTGTCCTTTCAGTCCAGTGTGAAAGTCAACAATAAATGCTGTATTGGCATACAAAAGAATCGGGACTCATTTTATTTATTTGAAAGTAAAGTGATGACACTATAGTTGGAATTCATTACAAAGCATTTTTTCACATGCACATGATGCCCTGATCCTTTTCCCAAACGGGACCTCTCATTAACTTTTAAGTGAGGACATCTGCTGTAAAGTATGTTGCAATAACATAAATCTTACCGCAATCTAAAACAGTAATATTGCCATCTCGCCAAACTATCCGTGCCTCCATTTTCTATTCCTGTTCTTGTCATCAAGGGGCCCAGATGACAACAGGTGGAAACAAAACCAAACGAGGAAGACAAAAAGCACACGAGGAAAGAAAACAATGAAACAAAAGCAAGTCATCTCAACAAAAACAGAATCACGACACCTGTCATGAGGAACCAAGGGGCATAAAAGATGGCCTTGACTCATCCACGCTATTACATTGTTCTCTTTCAGAACAGCAACATTTCGACAGCCCACTAAGTAATCCTTGAAAACAGTGACATTGGATGTGTTCAAACAAAGGTGTCATTTCATACAAACATTTTAGTCGGATGCGAAATGTACCTTTCTTTTTGACAATTACTTACATATATTCCTGAAGTGATGAAAGACATTCCTGTTGGTTTAAGCTAAGTGCTCTGTCAGTGGGTCACCTTTGGAGCTATTTGCAGATGCGAAAACTACCTATAAATACAGAGCAGGGGTTGTGACCTTTGGCAATTACATGATCCTAAAATTTCATGGATTCACCGACAACAGTTGTGTCGCTTGAGAAATTAAAGTCATTGCCAGAGAGCTGGGGTTCAAGAGACACGAACGTGGACACATTCCAGACCTTCTACAATTAACACATTTCAAAATCTTCCTCTGTGTGCCATGAAAAATGAACCTTGGCAACTGTAGCATGATTCATCGTTTTTGATACCATTCATCAAGTTGATGTTCCTATCACTGCTTAGCTATCAATCAACTTCACAGACAGCAATCTGGGCCAGTCATAGCTAATATTGGCAAATAACCCACTTGTGGATCTGGGAAGAATTTTCTCTTTTTCCCCCAATAGTTGTGAATGCTTGCCGGCCAAATATGCACTTTGCCTTGCACATCGGCACCACTCTGCAACATCCACTCTTCTCATTTTGTATCTTTCATGCTCTCTCTTCCCTTCGTCCACAGTGGGTGTGGCCACTGTCGGGATATGGCAGTGACAGGAGGACTACCTGAAGTGTCCCCGTGCATAATAGGACCGAGAGGACTGCTTTTGAAAAGGGGCTCTGTGCAGCATCTGCAGATCGCCTTACACAACCGCTTCCTGCTTCCGAACCACTCCTCACAGGCAGCACTGTGGCAAGTCCGAAAAAAAAAGCACAAACAGAGGGGTTCAGTCCACTGAAGGGCTGAGCACAGGACTCTATTCATTTTTACCCGAATGCTCCTCCCTGCTTCTCTCCTAAGCATACCCGAGGATAGCTTTATTTTAAAAATTCACAAATATTCCCCTCTCTGAGGAATTGACGTAAACTCTGCTTGTGTTCCCCTTTTCACTGGTGCCTGACAGGCCAACTGTGTTTGTGCCACCCTGGTACTTAAGAGGTAAAAGCAAGTTGGTGTCAAGTATTTGCATCAGATAAAGGCACACCTCTGGCATCGGTGTTGGTACATAACAAGGCAAGGCATGGAGCAAATGTCATACTTTAATGGACACCTTCAGACCAGTTACAATAGTTTTACACTGAGACTTTAGAGACAAAAGAAACATGTAGCTTGTTGTGGAAGAAGCGACATTTGCATGTAGGATCCCGCTACAGTTTGGGTGCGGAGTTGAAAATGAGGAGGAGAAGGCTGGGACTTGTGTGTTTCACATCTATGCCTGGAATGCTCACTTTTTGTCCCACAGCACAAGGCAGCAGTGGGAGGGGCTACAGTTAAGGGACAGTGGCCTCTTGCTGAGTTGATCTATGCATGTAAGAGACCCAATGACAGCACAGACGGCAGGGGCATTTAAGATTCCGGGGGAAATGTCAAAGTGGGCAAATCGCTCTTTAAATAAATATACCCGCGACATTAATGATGAGTCTGTCACTGGCCTGGATGTTATTGCTTTGCCCTTTGCATACTGCCAGGGGAGGGTCAACAGCTTCAAGCTGTTTTGACTACTGTCCTTGTCGTTCCTACCTTCGACCGTTGGACACTGCATGTTTTTCTACTTAAAACGCATTAAAACAGCACCTGATACATCCATGCCTACCAGGGGGATAGAAAAACATTTCGTCCTGCCGGCGTCTTGTGCTTCCCCGTTGGATGTCAGCCTTAGATGAGGGTATGAAGAATGACGCTCTGTAAGGCCACTGCAAGAAGTCATTCATGCTGCCGGCTGAGCCACAGAGAGAGTCTGAAGCACTGACCAATAGCGGTTAGAACAGAACTAGTACTGATGCCGTCCCTGCTGTCCCAACACGAAACAACCCGGGTATTGATGTAATCCCAAGTAGACAGGATAGCACCGCAGGGACAACGTGTCCACTGATTCACCTGGTCCCAGCAAAACGGAAAAAATTGACACTGATTCAGGCATAACGTTCTTCGGAATGTTCCTGTACATTGGCTCAGTTAACTCATGAGATGGGACAACACAAGACACAACTCTCCCCAATAAACAATCATTTCTCTTTACTACTCAACAAACAGGACTGATTACATGATTACAAGATCAATTCCTGTCATTAATAAACTCCACCAAGCAAGACTCGTGGTAGTTGTTTTTATGCAAAATAAAAATATTTCCATAGCCAAGCAGCTGACACAAGGTGAAGGACCCAAGGTTTTCCACTCAAACTCAGGCTGAAGCTGAAGGTCTGTATACAAACCCAATTTCGATAAAGTTGGGACGTGTTAAACATGAATTAAAAAAGGATACATTGATTTGAAAATCAATATTTGCAAATCTACATTTAATTGCATATAATTACAAAGACAAGATGCACCTATTTGGAACATCCCATCAGTGAAGAGGCTAATCGGGAACTGGTGCGTGAAATGTTTGGGTGTAAAAGGAGCTTCCTTAAATTGCTCAGGTCTTCAAAAGCAAGATGAAGCAAGGGTCACCTCTTTGTAAATAACTGCATGAGAAAAGGACAATGTTCCTCACTGTACAACTGCAAGGAATTTAGGGATTTCATCATCTATGGTCCATAATATCATCAAAAGATTCAGAGAATTAACTGCATCTCAGCAGCAAGGCTAAAAACCAACATTGAATGCCTGTGACCTTTGATGCCTTAGGCGGCACTGTATCAAAAACCGACATCAATGTGTAACAGAAATCACCGCCTGGGCTCAGGAACACTTCAGAAAAAAACCCACTGTCACTAAATGCAGCTCAGCATTCCACCGCTAAGTGCAAGTTAAAACTCTACTATGCAAAGCAAAAGCCATCGATCACCAACACCCTGAAATGTCTCTCGGCCTGAGCTCATTTAAGATGGGCTGATGCAAAGTGAAAAAGTATTCTGTGGTCTGACGAGTCCACATTTCAAATTGTTTTTGGAAATTGTGGATGCCATGTCCTCTGGGCCAAAGAGGAAATGAACCATCCGGAATGTTATGGACACAAACTTCAAAAGCCAGCATCTGTGATGGTACGGGGCTGTGTTAGTGCCAATGGCATGGGTAACTTACACATTGGTGAAGGCACCATTAATGCTGGAAGGTACATACGGCTTTTGGAGAAACATATCCTGCCATTCAAGCAGTCTTTTTCATGGACGCCCCTGCTTTTTTCAGCAAGACAAACCACATTCTGCACGTGTTAAAACAGCATTGCTTTGTAGTAATTTAGTGCGGGTACTAGACTGGCCTGCCTTTAGTCCAGCCTTGTCTCCTATTGAAAATGTGGGGAGACCCCCGACTTAAACTGTAAATCAAGCAAGAACGGAAAAGAATTCCACTTACAAAGATTCAACAAGTAGCCTCCAAAATGTTTATTGAATGTCGTTAAAAGAAAAGGTGATGTAACGCAGTGGTAAATATGACCCTGTCCCAGCTTTTTGGGAACGTGGTGCAGCCATAAATTTCAAGGTTAATGATTATCTGCTAAAAAAGTAACCATGTTTATCTGTTTGACCATTCAATATCTTTTATTTGTAGTGTATTTAATTAAATATAGGCTGAACATGATTTGCAAATTGTGTTTTTATTTATGTTTAACACAACGTCCCAACTTCATTGGAATTGGGTATGTCAATAGTGATTTCTGTACATCAAACACAGTCTCTAGCTTCATAGGCGCACGTGTATGGGTGTGTGTGTGTGTGTGTGTGTGTGTGTGCGCGCGCACGCCTACGTGCATGCATGCGTGTGTGTGTGTGTGTGTGTGTGTGTGTGTGTGCGCGTGCGCGCGCGTGCGTGTGTCTGAGGTGGGAAGCAGAGCCAAGCCAAAGAGTGACCCGTTTATTTTGGATTATTCATCTAGAAACACAATTTAAGGAAAATGCAACCATCCAAGAGCACTTCACTTATCAAGATAACAGCATTTCCTTCCTGGGATTTTATGCACTCAGACTGCATGCAGGATGAATAACTAGAGTGTATACGCAATATATAAGCAATATGTAAAAGCTGACGCCTTTACGAAATCACATCTCTCTGACACGATGTAGGAGCTGGAATATCAGACTTAGTGTATCCACATCAATTGCATCCTCTTCAGAATGTACCACAGCAATGTGCACAAGCTGGACTCCATCTCAAAACACATGAATTATACTTTACTTCCGTCTTTCCTATTTTTACAGCTGCTTGTCAAATAGAGCTGCTGAAAATGTTTTTCTCCTCTGTGGCAGAGAAATAAATCCACAGGATTCAAGACTTCCTCCCTCTGTGCATTAACAATCACTAATCATTCCCCCTTTTTGACCTTCAAATGAATACGAGCTTTTCCAAAACATGTATGTGTACATAGTGTCGGTTAATTTTAAAAATCCATCAAGTGAATAATGTAAATGTATGACTCCTGAAGAATGTGCAACTTGATAGGGGACTACTCTAACTGTTGGCTTGGATTGGGCAGCATAACTGTGAGTCATCAAGGCTTGTTGCACTGTATGATTGTATCGCTCCCAAAGGGCAACACAAATTAAATAACTATTGTTATTTACGGTATGCGACTGACTTCCCAGTTACTGTACATACACCAGACTGTGAACTCTAGCAGCCCTTCGGGAGTTCAACCGTTTTCTTTGGGAAAAATATGGCTATGAAGTCATCATGTGTGATATACACAAGACCTTGTAATATCTTATGAGGCCTCTGCAAATCTCACAAGACTATTACATGTATCGTCAGATTTCAGCTCAGTGAGCAGCTAAAGTATTCATTACAAATGTGTTTTGCTTGTACTTTCGTCTGCAAATAACACCGATGGCGAAGAGGAAACGTAACGATGACTGTACAAGTGGAAAAGCAGTACGCATCGGTTTCCCTGGCTGGTTGCTAAAATATGGAAACAAAAAGTTGACTTCAATAAAGGATTCGCTTATTTTGTATTTGTAATTTGTATTCTAAATGCAATAAAACGGCAGGTCGGCCATTGTCCTAGAGCAAATAGTGTGGTCAAACTACGGGTATTTATGCATCATCAAGCTATTTTAATCAGCACCGATAATGATCATGAGCAGCTCTGATGAAGAAAACATGTGGCTGGGATCGGAAGTCCTGTCACAGTCCATTAAGTCGGAGACAGAGGGACAAACTATAGGGTCAAAAAGCCCATCCGAGATTTTTACCTCTCAGCACAGCATAACTGTACAAATACAGGCTTCAAATATATTTATAATCATCTGCCATTTGGCCTAAATGCCCTGACTTCAACTTGGCCACACCAACATCATATGCCTCATTTATAATGGCAAAGCCTCAGTCTCCAGGCATGCAGGAAATCTCATGACCATGTGAGGACAACCGGTCATTAATACACACCCAAATTTTGGTAAAATGTGTCAAAAATAGGCACCATTTTGTGTGTGTGTGTGTGTGTGTGTGTGTGTGTGTGTGTGTGTGTGTGTGTGTGTGTGTGTACCCCCCCCCACACATTTTTCAACCC